>NC_044499.1:51009816-51059816 GCF_902362185.1 Chanos chanos | reverse complement strand
AAGCGGGGTTATTCACAGGCACACTCAGCCCCAGAGCATGCTGGTACCCGAGGCATGCTGGTCTTTGTTCTTGTATTGCCATGGGCTTCTGACATGTCAGCAGTCATAGTCTAAGTCCCATTCCAATTTAAGGTTTTCGTCTGGCTAAATACAGATCAACTACCTGGAATATGTTCTCGATTCATGAGTTTTTATCAAGGGTACATCAGGAGGTGACTACTGTGGACCTGGGTTGTCAAATATCCCACAATGCATTTCACACAAAGTAGTGGCAATGGCAGCAGAGGAACAAATACATATGTTTAAGTTCGTATTATGACTGTTGTTCTGTGACCAAATGTAGTTTTTAACATGTTTCAGGAGAAACAATAATCTTTCATATTTTGGTTTCCTGACAGCTCCTGCATCTGTTCCTATTTAAAAAAAAAGTTTTAGAATTTTTATACATATGAATACTTATTAATCATGTTAGTAATGTTGTATTTAATATATTGATTGGCTATTTATTATTTGAATTGTTGCTTATATTTTTTCTCTTGTATTTATTTTACTGTACTGTAACTATGAATTTTAAGTCTACCAGAGTTCATTTTTCCTCTTATCTTGTCTTAAATGTTGTTCTTTAGCATGATTAAAAAGTTATTGTAGTCTGCTCCTTCTACAAGTTTACTGTATTGGGGACATGAAATGTCTTGTTTGTGTTCAAGTCTGTCTGGGGGCTTGACTGATAATCTTAACAGAGAGATGAGGTTTGTGTTTCAGTATTGTGTAGTCATTGTTGTGCTCAACTGTACAAGGCTTGTCAGACAATACGATGTAGATCATACAGATCTCTTAATGTTAGAGGACAACTATTTATGGCCATAAGGAAGAGGAGAGGCAGGCATGTACTGTATGTGCAATGTAGGTTAATCCAGTTAATCTAAATGTGGGCTCTTCAGTCAAACTACCTGTTGATTAATTACATTAGTATGAAACCTCTCATCACTTCGTTCCATTCTTAGCTTGACTCAGAAAAGAACCAGGAAGTAAACCATAACAGGAAGGTAGTGAAGGTAGGTACTTTGACACAAGATTTAAGTAAGACTATACTGTATACTGCATATGTTATGGAAATGTTACAAGTCCGTTGATTAATCAAGTAACATTTAATTCAGTATGGTGACAAACCACTCTTTACCACATTTTTTCTATTGTTTGGATCACTCTGTATTAAAATGATGAACAAATCAACCCAGTGTTTAGAGAAACGTACCAAACCAGAAAGTCAAGCTAAAAGAGCACGTCTCCTCTCCATTCCCCTCCTCCTCCACATCCTGGCTCTTGTCGGCCGGATCCCCTCCTCAGCTGCGCTGCCTCCTCCTTGGCTTTACGGTAAAACATACCAGCGACCACTGTCCGATCCGTTCTACACGTTTTCTTCAGGTTTTGTTCGACTTTTTTTTGTCCTCAACTACTCACTCAGCAAACACAAACTACTTCCAACATAATTCTGAAGTCCCCCAATTATTGCCCCCCACTGGCCCGTTTATAGGCACACATCGTGAATATATCATTTTTTAATAATATTTTAATTACTTTTTTTTAAAGATTAACGAACACAGACAATTATATTACGTGTTATTTTATTGTCAATATCAATTACAGTGAAGATAAAAGTGAAAATGCAGGGTATAGTGTAGAGCCGGCCTGTAATGTCAGCTGTGATTTCGCCATGTCCATCACAAGCTACCCTTGAGCAGGAAAATGAGGAACGCTTCACGAATTTGCGTGTCATCCTTGCGCAGGGGCCATGCTAATCTTCTCTGTATCGTTCCAATTTTAGTATATGTGCAGCCGAAGCGAGCACGACTTGTAAGAGGCGGTGACTGCTATATGTACTTTAATACCATGCTATGTTTTTAGTTGACGGTAACTAGAGGAAGCGTGTTATAAGACAAGTTTCGCTAGATATAGACTGCATATCTGTAATCGGAATGGCCCAACATATTTGTATATTCGAACTATTTACACTATAATTTAATTCCCATATTCGAGAGTTATGTTCATTTTTGCAGAGCATGCTGGTACTTATGTAGATAAGGCTCGTCGGTTTGGTTTATGGCTCTGCCCCTGCGTCGTATGCGTCATTACGTAAACCAAGATTTGCACGGGCTGATAGCTCTTATGCACTAGTGTTGTCGCGTTCTTGAACGCCGAAGTGAGCGTGATTGAATTGTTCAAATTATTGTTAGGTTTATAACAGCCAGGTTAGCTCGTTAAGGTCTTTTTGTGCCTTCCCTGAGTGTCTCTCATTTAGGTTTTGTGCATGTGACTGGTCAGGACGCCACAATTTGTAGTTTTGAGCTAAAACCCGATTTACATTTTCAAACTTTACAAAGATTAGTTTTAAGGATCAGCATTCACGGTGGTTGTTACCACCACTATTGTTGAGTCTACGGATAGCTTTTAATTCACAAGATACTTTAAACATAAAAGTATGAAGGGAGGTTACTTCAGCTGCTCCCCAATAACAGGTAGCCTACATGCTATCGAATATTAGCTCTTAGCCGTGCTACTGTACATGCTAACACGCAAATGGAAAGTGGGTAAGAACAAAGCAGAATAGTTTTCTAACGGGCCAAGAAACGTGGAAGACCAGTGGTATTACTGGTGATACGCTGTTGAATGGTATGAATGTAGTTCTGCATGTTCTGAGGTGCAGTTACAGGTAGGGTGTAGTGCAATAGAAAACCGTGTAGCTTAGTTTAATGGAGTGACGCACAGCAAAGGAAACGTATGATTGTGTCAGTATTTTTTACTGATAACAATTTAATCGCACTAGCATTATTTAATGGTAGTAGTAATAATGATAACAATTGGGGTAGAGTTAGTTAGAATTAGGGTTTCTTTAGTGAAAGGAACATTGATAGGATATACATAACACTGAACAATACTTGTTTGAATGCTGTCTAAATAATGAGAATATCACCTGTTATGTTTATAATCGTACAGATATCTATGTAAGACAGTATCCTAACGGTGTGTGGTTACTATTCTTAATACGGTTGTAATTTTCAGCTTGAACGATTTAAAAAAGTTGTCTGAGTACAATAGCTAATTCATGGAATGATGTTCTGATGTGTGTGTGATTAATTAGGTGTGAAGCCATCTACTTGCTGTACTTGCTAATGTTTTGACTGTAATTTACTCTGAATACAAGAGTTGGAGATAATTACCAGAACTGTGTACTCTGTTTTACTGGACATGTAATAAAACACACACACCTTAATAAGCCGCCTCCATAATTATATGTCAATCATGTTTGTTAATTTAACCGTAAGGTTAACACTCAAATTAAATGTAATTGCTTAAGGTCACTCACCCATTGTTAGCTTTGGCAAGAATTTAACATTTAGTTTTAGTCTTAGTCATATTTTAGTCATTTGTTTCACTTTAGTTTAATTTGAGTTTTGATCAGTGGGACTGCATTTTAATCTTAGTCTAGTTTTTGTCACAGGTGTTTAAGTCACAGTGTAGACAGGTGACCTTATGTTGTCATTAGGAGGCTGTTTTTACGGTGTTTGCCCATGGGCCTCTTAGAAATGTTACTTAGTAAATGAGCATATTAGAGAATGAACATGCTTGTGAATGAAATTAAAAATTTTTTTCTTTTTAACTCAGTAAAGGAAAGGCTGGCGCTGGCTGAAGTTATTTTCATGCGACATGTTATGCGCACATAATCCCTGATTCACACCAGACGCCGATTCTCTCATGTGTAGCGCTCAATTGCCATTCGTTTTTCTATGGACCACAGCAGGGGCAGTGGACCTGTCAAACACACAGAGACAGAGTGGAGAAAATGCCCAGTCAACATGTGTTTAAGTTGAAGAAAAGTGTCACTCGCAGCAGCGAGAGCATTAAATGGGTGCGTACGCGTGACTTAGGGGTTACACTAGCTTGCTATTTGTTTAAGTTTTGCAGCAAGCTGAGCCAACACTGTTTGCTAGACTGACGCTGTTAACCCGAACAATAGAGTTCATTGGCACAAGAAAAATAGTAATGTCAAAACTGATATTGACTGTGGCATAAACTGATGGATGGCTTGCATTGAGGTGTCTCTCAAGTTTGTTGTATATTTCACAGAGTAGATTTTCGCATTTGACTGGATGGAGTTGTGCCTAGATACACCGGTGGGGTTCTTCTGGTCTTTATAATTCATATGTCCGTTCTGACGTGACTGTTCTTTGCATGTTGTCATTTCTGGTCGAGGAAGAGGATAGATTTTGGCGTAATTTTTATTTTGAAGGAGCTAATCGTTAATGTCACCGTTGCATCGTCGTCATGAAAGAGAGGGCCGTGAACGAATACTTATCAAAATATTCACTGACAAAATTAACATTGCACTCTCCTCTGGAGCGACCGTGGAAGTAAGGGTCTAATTCTAATGGAGAAAAACAGGCACCTGTCAGACTCAGAATCATCCCCATAGCCTCTGTGCTCACTGGTTTTCCCTGAACACTAAACAACCACCAATTTCAACTGCTTAATTCTTCTCAGTACTGGGATACTCTGGTATGTGTTCTTCTAGAAGACAGCTCTGTGGATGTGGTCTCAAAGCAGATACACTCTTTGAATCATCAACATTCTGCAGCCAGTGTGGTACACACGCCAACACATTCTCGCAATCACAGACACACACAGAATGCCCGTCTGGAATAACCGATGCTGACTTGTCAGCTGGGTTTCGTTGTTCATTGTCTATGTTCTAAAGGCGTTGTTAGAAACCTGTCATCCACAGGGAGCTTGTCGCAGACTCATTTTGTCTAAACTTGTTGTTTGCATTTTTATAACACTCCTCTTAGATGAGTTTGTTCGTACAAAATACGACCAGAACAGCATCCACTTCTGTCTCTCTGTCTTTCTTTTACACCAAGTGTGTACCTGGTGTTGCAGTTCTGTGAGACGGTGGATCCAGGAGGATGTTTTTGGCCCATATACACTGAGAAGACCATGTACACTTTTAGAACTCTCAGAGACCTCAGCACACCAACACACACAAACTCACACACACACATAGTGACCAGAAAATCAACTCTCAGCCAAAACTCCCAGAACCTCAAAGAAATTATTTTTGTGTACATGTGTGTAAGTCTAGTACAGTAAGACTATATATATGTGTGTGTGTGTGTGTGTGTTACCTTCTCATGTGCTAGGTTGCTGAGGTTGCCATGGTGAACAGTGACGTAATCTGAGGACTTTGCAGAGTCTGTGCTTCCTTCACATGCTCCTTACCAGCTCTGATTGCTCCAATTTTCCAGTTGTCAAATTGTAAATCACGTTCTCTGGGCTCACAAACATGTAGGAGGCCTCACAGACAGTTGTTTTGTGTTCCTCAGTGGATATTTCTCTAACAGCATGAACAATCTTTTTGTTACAGAATGAAGAGGAAACAAAACTGATCCACTGCATAATTAAACAGGACATGCACTGACTGCCCGCTCTTGATTATGTGTAGGCACAGGGATCAGTTACATGTGAGGAGATTTCTAGAGTAGCTTACAATAACAAATTAACACTGTTGATCTTCCCCTTTTTCTCTCTGTGTGGCAGGGAGGAGGGTAGCCCATTTTGCTGCTGTGACCACAAGTTTCATAATGAAGCTCAGCAGTGTCACCTAACGAACTGTATCGTGATAAGAAAACTTCAGTGATCACCATTCCAATATGGATGTGGTTAAGTTAGAGCTGGCAGTAATCTCTGTCATGACAGAGGTTTCAAAAGTCAATACTGAAGTCCCACCTGTCGTTTCAACCTGAAGGATTGCTTGCGTTTCACTTTTCAGTTGAAAGCTTATATATAGTATGAATTTAGTCCCAATAGTACTTGTCTATTTGATTTCAATCAAATGTGATCTGATTCGTTAAAAGCAAACACCATGTGCACACGTGTGATCTTGAAGTCACACATGGGACAGACAGCCCACATATGCATACCTGTACAATCATAAACTCAAATACACACGAACACCTAGGCCTACATGAACTTCTGGTCAGTTTTGTGTAAAACAGTTTCTAAGAGCAAATCAAAGGAGAACTGTAGAACTGTACTGTGATTATGTGAGGTTGTTTTTTGTTGTTTTGTTTTCTTTTCTTTTTTGATTAGTATCATCTTGGATTAAAATTCTGTAACAGTACAAATGACACTACAATGCAGTGCAGTAGGCCTAGAATGCATTGTGAGAGTTTTTTTTTGGTCTGAAATAAAGAACGGTGGGATAGAAATAGCTACTGTTGTGTGCAGTGTTTTGGTATTTCAATATCAGAATCACCGCAACTGTCAGTGGAACTTCCCATTTATAACCGTCGTCAAACAAGCATCTCTTTAAATCTGCTCGGAGACACACAAAGACATGGTTCAAAAATGGAATTTCGTACTACAATTAAGAATCTTATTCATAACACCATTATTTTAATGGACTGAAATATGGAATATTTGTCAGCAAAGCTGCCTATAATCAGTGTCTCCTCACAGGTCAGTATCAATGTCATCAACAAGGTCATGACCACCATCACATTTTGGAGTTGTCAATATCTCTGATGACGTGCACTCACTCCAAAGTATGACACAAACGCTTTGTGTTTTTCACTTTAAATTGTTTTTTGTTTTTTTTAGCCATGCAAAATCTTGAAACACTGACATCAAGGAACTGATTGTTTTGGAAAATCACTAACTTTTGGAATGCTGGAAACATTCTTCTTCAGTGACGTCTGCGGGTTAGTTACAGGCCAATTACAGCTAATAGTGAATGGAGTAATTAATGCCACAAACTGTCTCAGCGAAACAACGGGCAGAATGCAGTTATCTACTGTGGCTTTGTTAAAGACACTATCGTAGCAGACGCCTTGTTATGTAGCTAATAGCATGAAAATATGCCATTATTCGTGAAGTTGCACGCTCTCAGGTAATCAGTCAAAATAAAAGTCCCCAGTGTTGGAGGGCAGACTAGATGTGGATAGTTTGCAGCATCTGATGCTTACTTGCAAAATTAATATAAACAAACACATCGTTTTTCAGTAGTTGTACTATGCCATTGCAGATTTCTGGCAGCAGTATTAGGGTTCTGTGAGGGGAGGTATTA
This sequence comes from Chanos chanos, assembly GCF_902362185.1. Classification (NCBI taxonomy): domain Eukaryota; kingdom Metazoa; phylum Chordata; class Actinopteri; order Gonorynchiformes; family Chanidae; genus Chanos; species Chanos chanos. The sequence goes on along the minus strand of NC_044499.1, from coordinate 51,052,696 downwards.
AAATTTGAGACATATATCAGAGACTTACAACTTAAGGATGTGAACCCTGGTCTCCAAGGGAACAGCTGAGCCACCTAACAGTAAATATCACAGGTTGAGTTTTCTTTACCACTCTGGTGTAGAGGTGTCTCACTGGAGCATTCCAGTATTTTGTATGACTTAGGTGATCTGGGTGTGGCATATCACAGGGTGTGTCAGGTGGACCCCGCCCAGTCACAGGTTAAGGCTCAGAGATGACCGTTCTGTGTACTCCCATTTAGTTAAGAGTACCTGCAGCCATCTGCTCTCCGTAGTTTATGTTGTATTACACCTGCTTTAAAGAGGAGCAAAATTTGCTAAAAATTGTGACATAAAGAGGCTTGATTAATTATATTCACTATGTGTCTCGCCTTGTTCGAAATAGCTTGCAGGTAGCGCTTGAGGGTTTCGAGTTTAATCAGGGATTGTAAAAACTAACAGTCCACTGTGTGATCAGACTATGACCCTGTAGGTAGCATACACTCACACAAGTAAGTCCAATGTCCCTAAAGGTTGACTAGCATCCAGCAGAGCACTTAAACAAGCGCCAGGGCTGTGTCAATGAGGCATTCACTTCGGTTGAAGAACCCTGAGGGACCTCTGCACACACACACACACACACACATATCTTCAGAGATAGTGCCCTCAAAGTCAACTCTGAGCATCCAGTCCAAAACCAGAAGCAGCTATTTTATCATGTGTGTCATGAGTGTAGTGTGTGTGTGTTACTCACCCTCTCATTTGCGAGGTTGTTGAGGTTGCCATGGTGACCGGTGACGTAATCTGGAGACGTTTTTCTTTTTACTCCAGGAGACATTGGAGACCTAGCCTAACCTTTTTTCATCTCCTCTGCTGATTTCTCAAGTGTAGGTCTCACTACAGTTTCAGCCCCCACCGGCCAACTGTACTGTGGAGTTCATAACATCAAGGTCAACAGTAAAACAATGAACCAGCTGATATCATCCCTTCCAGGCTGGTTTAGCAGACCAGAGGAAAGAGAGAATGCTCTCGATCACTAGAACTCCACACAAACATCCAGACTGTATACGCTGTTTTAACTCCTGAGGTAGCATTCCCAGAGCTTGTTTAGGAATAATTATTTGGAGCGCTGACGTAAAAAAACTTCCTGCAGCCTGGTCAAGCCAGTTGCGCAATAGGTTTAGACAGCAGAGCACAAATCATTTATACTTGTTTTCTTGTTTTTTGTTGGGTTCATTTTGTTATTTTTGCAGATTTGTGTGTAAATGCCAAAGTGAAAATTGAAAAAGAAAAAGAACAACTCGGGTTTACAGACAGAGACATAAAATAAATGGACTCGTAAGAATGCAGAGGAAACCAAATAACAGCCAAGAGTTTCCCTCACCATTTATTGGTCGTATATCGGTATCAGCAGACGTTCGCCTTGTTGACTGCCATCGGCCTATCGGCAAATAAGGTGACATTCACCGACTGCAGTGGCTGGTGTTTATCCGTCGTGTTGTATGAACTTTGCACTGGCTAAATGTTGTGTTGGTTTTATGCAGTCTGGCTCAGACAACAGCGGCCTATGCAGCCACTGGGTGGACACGACTCTGGCGTGAGGTAAGAGGACAACAGGTGTCTAGCGCACGTGTATTTTTTTTTTTTTCAAATGAATGTGAAAGCAAAAACGTCGGCCACGTGGGAGTACTTTCTGTCTCGGAGAAAGATCAGCGATAGGCCTATTTAGTTTGTAAGACATGTTCAAGTGACATTCTACAGAGACTTTTACAAGCAAGACAAGCAAGAATTTTAACACATCAAATATCACCAGTCATTTGAAAAGCAGACATGAAGAAGAGCACAACGATTACCGGTAACAAACAGAGAAATGACCTGGACACCAAGAAAGGACAGACCACTACCAGTTCAGTTTTTTATTTTATAATCAAGATTTTTTTTGTTTCCCTGGCACAAAAGGGAGAATAAATAACAACAAAAAAAAAAAAAACATCAGCTATCGGCCAAACTGTTATTTTAAACATCGGTACTGGTATCAGCCCAGAATTTCACGATCGGTGGATCCCTAACAGTGATCCACACAAATGAACAGCAATAATTAAATGGCCCAGTCCTGATTTATTAATGACAGGGTAGCTCTGAGCTTCAAAACTTGAGTTGAGCTTGTTTGATATCATACCTGTCAAGTTAACAAGACTGGAACTCTTCAGCTCAGCGGTTAAAATCCTCCAGAAATACCTGAGAATTTGGCAAAATCCGTGAGGTACCCCCACTGCTCACACACACACACCTCCAAAAAAGACACACATCATGCACAAAATACACTTTACAAAAGTTTAGTGATTTATTGTTTGTATGATTTATCACAAATATTGAAATCCATATTATACCAGCCAGCGGTTATAGGTGACAACAACTGCATCAGATGTAAACACATAAACACAAACATTAACATGAAATATTCTTCTGTCAAAGTGTGTGTGTGTGTATGTGTATGTGTGTGAGAGAGAGACAGAGAGACAGAGAGACAGAATCACAATTAGGCCTACATCTTACTGCTGTGTTCTAAATTATAGTCGGTTCCGGCCCGTTTCGCCCTCGACACGTTCTGTGTGGTTCCTGCTTTGCACATATACCTTTATGTCACAGCTCCCCGAAGCTGCAATTTTAATATCTCCCCTGCAAATTCTACAGAACGCCTAGAAGTCCGATAAACAACTCCTCTCAGTAAAAGGTAACTGGACAGTCCACTGGGGAAAAAAAGAATTTAGTAGAATATTTGGACCGCGTTTCACAGCGGGCTGTTCTGACTCCATGGTTGTTCAAAAGGAGGGATGGTCACAACAGGACGAGTCTCGTGCCCCACTCTCAGCGCATTGTTACATCTGCGTGGCCTGAATTTCGTAAACAGGGCCGTGTTCACGTCAGTCACAGTGACGAAGGCGCTGACCTGCTGAATATTGAAACATCGTTGACTTGTGACTGCTACGCAGACGTAGTGAGCCGCAAAGTGCGAACACGCACACTGCGCTGCAGTTAGTCTGTTGGACTTGTAATTATTCTATGCTATTGAACGTGAAAATCCGTGAGATTTAACGAGATCCATGAGATTTAGTCTTACGTACGTGAGACGTCGGAAATGTTGAAAATCCGTGAGTCTCCTGGAAAAACAGGAGACTTGACGAGTAGGCGACATGATTGTCTCCTTTTCTCCAGAGGGAAGTTTAATCAGCTTTGTGATTTTTTTTTTTTAATTTGAATCTAATCTGATTTCTTCATGTGTAAACACAGACATTTTGCTGCAGTATTTCTTAAGCCATGTTACTTACTTACTGAATCCTCTTCGTTCCCTGTGGAACATAAGGCTGTGGATCTGTCTCCATCTGGTCCTATCCTGTGCAGCGTGTTGTACCTCGCCCAAAGTTAAGTCAACCGTTTTCAGTTCTAATGTCACAGTTTTCCGCCAGGTTGTTTTTGGCCTCTCTTAAGCCATGTGCATCACCCATTCGTCTGAAGTAAGAAACGTGTTCTCAGTTGTCAGCATTCGTGAAGTTGTGAGTGAAAAAGCTTAAACTTAATCCTCAGGTTTATTCTAGAGCTGCCTCTGCTGTGAGTTCCTCCCGACAAAAACAACGTAAAAAAAATTGCAATTTGCAGAGTCCTCTCATTTTGCTGGAATCTCTGTGCAATCAGACAGATGATAAATAATAGTGTCAGTGGCTCGACATTAGATGAAGAAACAGAATGATAACCAACCCATCCTTACAATGTAACGCTGTGAAGCTTTATAGAGACCGTGCTGTCTGAGCTCTCTGACTGTCATTGTTCAGAATGTTAATGTTCCATGATGTTTCTGGATTTTTCCTGTCACCCATACAGCTTTTCCCTCTCTGTTCTCTCCGGGGAAAGAAGATATCTTTTCCAAACACAACTACAGAACGTCAACACCTAACACCCAAACATCCCTTACTTACACCGACTGTGTTCTCCTCTACCTACCCTCCTGCCTCTGTCTTGAAAGAAAACTCACACTTATTGCTTGCACTTTTAAACGGATGTAATACTCATTGCTTACTCATAGGTCTCTCACTGTACTGAAGACTGAATTCTTTCCCCACGTGTAAGCTGCTTTGGTTAAAAGCGTCAGCTAAATAAATGTGATGTAATGTAAATGCAGTGTAACATCATACATGCTCCAAGCTATAGAAGCTAGAATGGTGGAAGACATCGTCTAAATTTTTCACTGGGGCTTAATTAAGATGATCAAATGAAAAAAAAGTCTTGTCTAAGGAAATGTATAACATTTCACCGCATTACATGTACTGACTCATGAATTCTGAACGGGAGAGTCAAATTAACTCTAATATCTGACTCTTAGGCATCCAGGAAGGAGAAAAAAAAAATTTTTTGCTATGTAAAATATTTTGGTTGTAGAGATGTCAAGATGAAGGTTTAAAGGCAGTTTAAACTTTAACCAGCCAGATCAGACTAAAGATCCTCTCCATTTAAAGCAGCTCAACTTCCACAGCCAGGAATTGTTCCATTGTGATGAAGCTTGTTTCAGTGCCTCCTTAAGAAGACACGACACGGAGGTCAATCAAAGCCTTTTCGTATTTAGAGATTTTGTTTTGTAATTGTACTTAAACATCATTTGCATAACTGCTTTAATTTAGCGGTAAAACAGTGCGTCCACCTTTCAGCATGGGGGCGTCCTGTGAAGTGTTCAGAGAAGAGGCCCTTTACACTGAGGGAGGATGGCATAAAATTGGGCACACCTGTTCGCAGTTCTTGGCCAGGGCTTTACACACATAAATGCCTGCCACGAATACCGCCGGTAACGGTGAAGTTTGTTTGTCAGTTAATTACTGTAAGATGTTTACTTACATCTCACTGATCCAACACATAGCTGCATAACCCTGCTCCAAGGGGTGATCGAACAATGAAGAGGAGTGACAATGAAAACAATTGGCCCATTTCATGCTTTCTTCTCTATCATAAGTATCAATTATTAGTTTTTGTAAATGATTACACTTCCCACGAAAGGCGCTGTGTTTCTGTCTTCCTTTTGTCAGAGTGCACTGTTAACAAACATCATGAAAGTTTATGTGTCCCTCGATACCCTCCTGTAAAATAGATTCACACCAGTGCACATCTGAATGTTATAATATATAGCCACGAGATCCTGTGTCGTTTCAGATGCTTAAGTCTCAGAGCGAGATGTAATAGCTTCTCACTCAGTTTTTAGTTTGTTTCAGTGTTTGGACTCCCAGCTGCGTCTGCATGCCTCATTTTTCCTCCTCATCAATCTCCACTTTTTCAGTTTATCATTCCCTCCATTGTGCTGTTCCGCCGGCTGGATACGCCCGCTGAATAGTCATTAACCCCTATGGTTTCAGATCCTTATTTGCTGCTTGTTCTCTGTCTTCGCTCTGCTGGATGTTGTCTTCTCTCCCCTGTATCCTCTTTCTCCTCACTTGGCCTGAGGCTTGTTGCTCATCCTCATTCAGGTGGAGTCAGTTATCCCACACCAGACGCACACTGTGCAAAGATTAAGGTATGACACTGTGTCACATCCACGCAGAAGTAGCTTTTAATCAACTTCATTCCAATCCAAATTTTGTACGACTGGGAAGAATCTGAAAAAAAGCATGACTCACCTGAACTGCTGATGTATCTATATGTGTGTGTGTGTATATATATATATATATATATATATATACACACACATAAAGACATAGTACAGTATTACCTTCAGTACCATACAGAGGTCGTACGGATACTCACCAATCAGTTTAACAAACAGTGTGACCCGACTGTTATGAATCACAGATCACAATGACCTATACAAATGTTTTATGTTATATGTCTTAAATAGTATATCTAACCGGATCTGGATGTAGGCTCACACAAGAGTAAAAACAGCATTAAATATGTATGTGATAGTATTGAAAAGGGTTTTGGGACTTGTTTATGTTGTGGGGTAAACATGTTGCTAAGAATAAATCATTGATTAAAAAATTACAAAACATAAAATAAAGATCTTGTCATTCAAATCATATGACTGGTTTTATAGCAAAGTCCTAAAATAGTAATTACCTCTTTTCAATCACTGTGGATATTCTGTCAAACAGAAGGAGGCTTCAGACCAAATCATCTGTCAGCATCACAAGTTTTAACTGGGAGAGGGAGTGCTCCACTCTGGGCACAGAGACTGGCTGAGTCTGGTCTAGATGTTGAATACGTCAGTGTGGTTTGTAGAACCCCAGCATCACATCAGCACTTCCTCTGAAGCACTTCGACGTGTCTTGTAAATTGCTTCTGAGGAAAGATTGTGCTCAATGAAACACTCCTTGTTTGCTTTGAGCCCTCAGAACCACCACGAAACTGTGATATCTGTTTCCATGTGTCCAGTTACGTGCAACTGTAAGAGTGTGAAGACCATTAAGAATGGTGCAAGCTGTTCTCCTGCCTTTTGAAGGGTCTGAACATCTCCCTGGCAACAATGTCCAAAAGGCTCAGAGACACATATATATATATATATATAACTGTAGTAGTAGCAATGATCTTTTCTGGTTCCTCATTTCCTTTGAAGCACAAGCTGTACAGCAATGGACACATGGGTTGTGTGGGGGCCCATCAGTCGTTTCATCACTGAGAGCAGGGAGTATGTGGGCGACATGTGTTTCCTAGTTTCTCTCAGAGTGATTCTTCAGACTTGAGTCACAATGGCTTTGATTACGTCCCTCGTAGTGGAACTGCTGTATATGGTTTGATCCTATCTTTGTTTAACTTGTGTTCATAAAGTAATCACGCATTTTCAAAATGCAACTACAACGTAATAAAAAAGTGGGGTGTGTTTTGTTTGTTTGTTTGTTTGTTTGTTTGTATCATGGCAAAAGCCTTCTAATCTCGCCACGTCACCACATGCATACGAAACCCAACCACCTTTAACTGTATCAGCTTGGAGATGTTTAATCACTCTTTTGATCTGTTCGGCAGCATGACAACAGATAAATTGATGGATGACGAGTTTTCAGAAAAACCTTTAAAAGACCGCCCGGCATGGTCGGAAATCGCTGACTTTTTGCTACCAAAAAAAAAGCGCATGACCAAAGAGATTAAGACTGTCAAACATATGAATTGGGTTCCTCTACCAACCAATGTGCTGAGAGGGGCATGGTCCTCCCTTGTTTTTAAGTAAAAGCCACAAAGGCGGTGAGCAATCCACTCAGACCTGTGTTGGCAACTGTTGTAAGAACAGGGAAGGAGATCAATGCAGTCTGATCAGCTCTACTGATCTCTAGCCTCTTATGAGCAGACACGTTAGTAATGGACTAAAGCAGGAGACTAATTCCTTACATCAAACTCATTTGTTACATTCACAGCCAAAAAAAAAATTTGATTAAAAAACATAGATTTTGCAAAAGTTACAAGAAATGTGATATGCTCCCTCTATATCAAAGAGCTGCTGGGTGCAAACTTTTCACAAATCGCTAAAAACTTTTCCCAGTTCCTCCTATGCCCGTCATTGTGTCCACAACACCTTGATGAAAGGATTTGCTGACAGGGGATCTGGGGGCCAGGGATATGATACATATGTGAGTTGGCATCAATCAGAGATGTCACTGTAGAGCTACTGATGACCAAACGTGGAGGAAAGGAATCGGTGAACGTGATGTCGCAGTAATTCCAGTGCAGATCTTCCAAAAGAAAGCAATGGTGACTGTGAACAGCACAGAGTCAGATGAAGTGGGATAGGTCATTCACTCTTGTACAGTTAACACCAGTGTCCAGGTAACCATTAACAAATAATAGTACCTGTGATTGCTACTGAACAATAATGATGTGGCTAACTACCCGACTCCCAGTTTATTCATTTCTTCATCAAACTGACCTTTGAATGCGTCCATGCATCCTTCTCATTGACTTTTAAACATACTGTGACTGTTTTACACATGCAGTAAGACACAGAGTGTAAATACTGTCAAACAGGGTTGTGGCCAAGTAGTTTCTAGTCCGCGTTACTTTGCAAAACAAAACAACAAAAAAACAATGGGTTCAGCATAGTAATACAGAACATTGTACCCAAAAAACGTACTACAAATTAATGCCATTTTGGTGGGAAAAAGACATTTTGAAAACCCTTGTGCAAATCTCAGTTCAGGTGATTGGTAACCAATTTTATAAAATAAGGCACTCATTTATGTTATGAATATGACCCATTTGAAAGGGTAGCGGTGACCTTTCTTTGCACCGAGCCTTTTAACTGTGACATTACCCAGTATCTGCCGTGACCTTTTGTGTATTGTTGCTTCATCACTGTTCGGACAGACACGCTGCAGCGCTGGTACCAGAAAACCCACGTCACTGGCATTTTTGAGATGGCACAGAAAATGCCACAACAAACCTTTCACCATAAAAAAAAAAAAAAAAAAAAAGTGCAGTTTCAGTTTTGCCACCAAAACCCCGAATTTTTGTTGATGGTGAAAGATTTTGTGTGATAGCGTATTTAAACTACAGCCTCTGTTAGGCGCTAATGCCCATTGCCATGTAGCATTTTTCTCTGATGCCCTGCCTCTGCTACCCTGGAGCCAGATAGATGGCTAACTGTCTCTAGCTATGTGCAGCATCTCTCTCTCTCTCTCCCTCTCTCTCTCTCTCTCTCATCCTCATTCAACCATTATTACACCCTACTGGCATTCACTTCTCCCATTGGGATAGGATTTTTTTTGGGGGGGGGGTTGACAATTTTGGATAATAGCTAGCTGACAAAGCTAAACACCTACTCTATTTAAATCTTTTTAATCTTTAAATGTGACAGTGAGATACACTATGTAGTGACTTAACTGCTGCCAGATAGCTCTGTTACATTTTCCTAAATCATTACACTGTGACGACAACACACTAAACTCTTTAAAGATTCACACAGAGATTTCAAGGTTAATCAGTCTTCTAAGTAAGATACCTGTGAGGAATAAAAAACCTTCAGATTAGCTACTGGTTGTAGCTCGACAGATAACAACCACCTCAGTCAGACGCTCACATGAGAAATGGTGGAAACAGATCACATTGTGCTCAGGAGCCAGCACAAAAGGCTGTAAGAGCCAGTAGAAATCAGCCTGTTGTTTCTTTTTTTCGATATTGCAAACGATACTGTAATTGACATTAATGTACTGTAACAGTCATTTATGGCCTTCGTAATCACTGAGCTGTTTCGAAGATTAATAACGTTTAGTAATGATGGTGACTTTTAGGTTTAAGTACAGGCTTGGGCAAGGTTGTTTTTTTTCCCTTCTTTTTTACTGACTAAAGTGTGGCAGGCAGCCATACGTTACAAGGGCAACAGCCAACATGTTTCCATTTAATAATGTCTGAGATGGAGAGACTCCTGAAGAGTCACAATGGAGGCGATGCGAAACCTCAGAGCACACTTTTTGAGAAAAGCACTTTCAAGGTTTCCATTGCAACAATTACGCTACTCTCAGACTGTACCCGTACAGTATCACGTAGAAACGTGAGGCTCAGAATCTGATCGAGCTTTAAGCTGAGAAAAGTGTTGTGTACGCTTTGCAATGGAAAATAATCCAGGCTTTGTATTCCAAACAAAAACGGTGGTCGTGTTGTTGCCCTTCTCTGTACAATTAAATAATCTGCTTCCAAATGCACTATGGCCAGTCGAGGGAAACTGGTAAAAATGTTAAGGTACATTGCTGTTGTTGATTTTGAATAGCTGTCATAGCTTTTCTTTTCTTTTCTTTTCTTTTCTTTTCTTTTCTTTTCTTTTCTTTTCTTAAATCGTTAGACATGAATGAGGGATCATTGAGAAAACAGCATGGCATTGGTGATTGGCATGAAAATCTTTAGATTACCCAAGCCTATTGTTAACTGAGTGAAATTAAAGGAAAATTACTGTTTGTTCAAGCTCCCCTGCTAAGCTATGTTGGCTCCATCCATAAAACCAAAGCATTTCTTGACATTTTCTGGGTACATCCCTTAATGGCAACAGTTTAGCTTTTGTCACATGGATATTTCCAGAAGGATAAGATGACACGTGTCAACACATGGTTTTTTTTTTGTTTGTTTGTTAGTTAGTTTTTTGTTTTTTCTCTCAGAATGGTTCCAGGAACACAGAAGCTTGAGTGGTCTGTACAGTTAAAAGAAGCAGGCCAATGTATCTGTGGAAACTGGTAAAACCGTCATGGTACTTTTAAAATTTCTGCAGCTGTCAGTTACCGGGGGGGGGGGGGGGGGGGGGGAGTGCCAAAACTGGGTCCTAATTTAAGACGCTTCTGTAAAATGAAGGAACAAAAACCAGTGCAAAGCCCAGAGCAGCACTTAGACGCTCCAGGACACCGGAGCTGTTTTCTCGGTTTGTGTTCTGTTAACTGAATAAATGTGAGCTTTTCAGCTTATCTGCACCATTGTCCTATAAGCCTCTGTGTAGATCGCCGGAGAAAACGTCCAGCTCTGGTCAGGAGCTGGCCTCTTGACAAACTGCATGGCTCTGAAATTCAGGTTGCCTGAATTACAGGTCGTGACAACCAATCCTGCCACAAAAAAAAAAAAAAGCCATGAAAAGTTGTCGCTACTTTGTCCGGCAGTGCAGGATACGCAATGTCAGACTCACCAGCCTGTTTGACAGCTCCTAACTGGGAATTATTTTATGCTTTTTGTAACTCGGCTTTATGAAATCATTCCTAATCTCATCATTTCACTTGATGTTTGGCAGCTGCTCATAATTTATTCAGTAAATGGTTTTTCCAGCAGATTCCAATTCACTTTGCCAGCAAGAAACATTGTTAGTCAGCTATTTCAATCAGACTTTCAGCTTAGACTGTATATTTTGCATAAAGTCACTCAGGCAGAATATTGACTAACGTCTGGTTGTTGTCTGTAGGTCGGATAACAGAAAATAAGAGAGAGAAAATTCAGCTTGTATATGCATTACGCCTTTTTACAGAAAGGTGTTCCTGAGTTTGTAGCATCTCCTCCATACCAGCAGATTTAGTGAGACAACGCATGTAGTGTAAACATAGCACCCCTTCTTTCTTTCTCTCTTTGTCTTTCTTTCTTTCTGTCTTTCTCATTAAGGCCCTATTAGCAAACTGAGACAATATTCTACTTTTGTTAAATTAATAATTTGAACATAGAGCTGATGGGAAATTAACCTTGACATTAAACATTCAATTTACTAATCCATTTAACAACAGTAGTAATAATGATAACAATAATAAAAATGAGAATAATAATTATGATGATGATAATGATAATAATAATAATGATGATAATAATAATAATGATGATGATAATAATAATAATAATAATAATAATAATAATAAAACCAAGAGTTATCATGGAGCAGGCTCCAGTCCCCTGTTCCTGACTCTATGCCATGTCTTTGTTGCCTTGTTCCAGAAATTTCTGTTTTGAAATTCCATTTGTCTAGACAGAGGACTGAGACTGAATTTGGTATTAATATCCTTGTGGCATTCACGGCAGGCTGTTGAATTAGCATTATCATCAAATCATGCAATAACTGGCTTATTGATAAGGACTCAGTGACAAAGATTTATTTGCAGAATATGCTAAAAACCCTCATTCAGGAAGAAGGTGAGTGAGATTAAAATGCATGAAATACATAATAGGATGGATCAGTTAGAGATGCATGACCACTGCTCAGCTGACATACAGAGCCGCTGAGAAGATTGACTGGCAGTTTGGGGGGAGGAAAATGTCCTGTTTCCAATTTGATTTTAGTTTTTACTTTAAGCAAGATCTGATACCAGCTCATTCATTCATTCATTTATCCCCTCATACATAGTTTTTTTCTCAAAGTTGATTTGTATTTTGCTTTCTTATAAGCAAGACAGGAGGACATAACCTCATAAAAACCCATTAGTTGATTGATTTGTGAACGCATACTAACATTCATTCGTAATTATATTTATATTCCTACCATATATCCATATACATCCCTTTAATGCTCCCCTTTAAGTACAATTTTATGCTGACATGTTCTTGTTTATGGGTTGTTCTTCAGATACAGTTTTTCATTGTTTTTCGTTAAGACACTGCATTTAAATGTTGGAAAATGTGAAACCAAACCATTTAAAAATGCGGTAGGTCTGCTCTACAGGACTTAATAAATAACTGAAACCCTTTCAGGGTGAAATTCGGACTATGTCAGCAGGATTTTCCTGTTCTGTGTTCTTCAGAAAGTAAAAGTGCTGTTTATTTATTTATTTATTTATTTATTTATTTATTTATTTATTTATTTTTCAATTCATGATTCAAGGTCTATAACCAGGGCGAACAAGTTTTCGAGGAGGATCTCCGGCCTTCATCTCACCCACAAGACAGCGAGGGGTGGAGCTTTTTCGGACCGTACGAGCTTGGAAAATATCACATCACGCCTTTTATGTCTCACGTCTAAATAAGACAATTTTCAGTGACTAAGAACAAGATCATGATGGACATCCGCACTCCTACATTATCAACAGCTGCGTTGGCTGCGTTCAGGCAAGTACAGAGATGTGACAGAGGTGTATTTATGTAGTACTGTGGGGCTTTCCTTGGAAAATGTAATTATATCTAGTTTTGTGCAGGTGTAGACAAACAGAACAATGTTTAACATGAAACAGTGAAAATTCAGTATGAAGATGAACATACCTGGAAAATAAAAATGAAAATTAAATGTTAAAAATTTGACATTAGATGTATTCATGGTTTCTGAACAGAATTGGTTGGAACAGATGAATATCATTTTGCTCTCTGTGCACTATTAGATCTTTTCAGATCTCAACATGTAGCATAGTTGCTGTGCAATTAACTGTCATTATTAACGAGTTTAACAATTTGTCAAATAGCTAAAACTCTTCATGACTGCATTGCAGTTGGAACATGTTGGCAGCTTTACAATACTTTCCTTCAGTGTACTGATGCACTGGTTCCGTTTTATCTGAAGTGTGCTATGCCTCTCTTTGGTATTACTCATTTTCAGTTGTTCAGCGTAACTGTACATTTCATGTATGTTCTCATCTCTAAAAAACAAAAACAAAAAACAAGCAGGCTCATTCAACAAAGCTTTGGATGGAATTAAAGGTGAACATTGTGCTCCCAAAGTAGGACTTCCTAACTCCTGCTGAGTCTGATGTAAGTAGATGACTTTTATGCCTGTTTGGCTGAAGTTCACACGGATTATAAGGAAAATGGCTTGAAAACGACAGGGCTTTGGTCTTTTTGGTCTGGATTCTGGGAAGCCTGCCCTATACCCTTCACACAATTAACCACTGATTTTGCGAGTGGCCAGGTGAATGTGCCAATTTAATTGCCAATTAGGGACCCTGGGAGGATTCTGACCACAATGTCTCACAGTTCTGAAAGTTTTTCAAAAGTTCTTGGCCATCATATCAGTCCTCATCACATCTATTCAAAAAGAGCCATCTGCTTGGTGATAAAATAAGGCTTTGCCTGGTCGCTTTTTCTCAATCGTTTTTGGAATATTTTAACTGTAGGAGAGACAGAGAGGCATATGAGCGAGGGTGTCTGACAGTTGAAATACTCATTCATGGGCTCTGAACTGCAGAGGTAACGAGGCTCCTTTGGCTTAATGAGTTGATTATGGGTCACAGATAATTAACAACCAACCTCCTTGTTTAAGGGCAGACAGAGGTCATAAAATGATCAAGAACTTACACTCTCTGTGTCAGTGTCTATGTCTGTGCCTGTCTCACTCTCTCTCTCTCTCTCTCTCTCAGCACAAAATAGAAATGATTCATAGTCTAAATATGAAAATATAATGACGTTGATGGAAGTCTTGAATGATGTGTGAGTGATGGCTATGTACTTCCAGCCATGGCAAAGGCTTGGCTTTTTTTTCTCATTAACGTAGATTTGACGAATCATGTCTGGGAACATGCATTAACTTTGGCGAATGAAAAACTGTTTTGCAGTGCTGAAGAGTTTTAGCAAGGTGAATGTTTGAGGGAGACAAGACACTGAGATATTACTGATCTGTGCATTTAACTAAAGGTTTACTGGATCCAGCTTTAGATTGGCAGCTAGCAGTGGGTAACTGAAACACTGACTGTTTTGATAATGATGCATAGCCTATTGTTAGCCCTCCAGTGAGTGGACATTTAGGGAAAATGCATTGTCGTCAGGTACTGTTCAACAAAATTTGCACAAACTGCTCCTGTTGCTATGGCCTAAGCAGCACATAGTGTTAATCATTATGGCCAGCAGATAGTGTCAGATGTTGATGAGGCCCTGCCCAGTGATGGACTTTTGTATTGCAGGTGTAAAGATGACCTGTCTAATCAACACAGGCTCTCAGATGACACCCTTCTCTTAAAAATACATTTAACAACTTTAAAGAGAAGTTTAATGGTGACAGTCAGTCAATATGTGGGACTCAGTATAATATTTGCCATAACATGGACGCCCCCGGGAGTTGACGTCAACTGTATTGTCAATATTCTATAATCGCTATGATTACACCGGCCTTGAAGTAGGTGTGCACTCGATACCTACGCGACTTGTCGCAGTTGTGCGTAATAATGAACCCTATACATTTACCCTGTTTAGATTACAGTTACATTTACATTTAGTGTTTTAGCAGACGCCAAATTGAATTACAAAGGAGCATAGGGAATAGGCTTAAATCAACGCGTCTCAGTACAACGAACCCAGTGCCAAGAACAACTCCAAGGAATTGGGAATGAGTGCCCAACTTGTTTTATAGTGTAAGCAAATTAAACAGTTGCTGTGTAAGCACTATGAGGTGTTTTCGCGGCATTAGCAGGATAAAACGAAGACAGATCGGCATCAGCTTGGTAATATCAGCTCTAGTTAGACATCGCCATATGTAAATTCCGCGTAAATCCTCTGAAAAGGCTTGAGAATTGTCCATGCGGCAGAATAATTTAATAATCCATAGTCAGAAGAAAGTCTCTACAGTCCCAAACAGACATGCTCTTCAGCTCTGTGTACACTATAGGAGACTTAATGTACTAGCACAAGACGAAACATACCCTCCTCGGACAGAAGAGTCGCTGACCGCTGTCTGAAAGTCGAGCGTATTGTCTGCTTTAGATCTTATCTATGTTTTAGGGGGTTTATTGCCCCAGTTGCCCTTTAAGGCCAGTGCAACTGCTGACCACCATTGGCATGTCTGTCTTTTTAAGCGCTTGAGTCAGCAGTGCATAGCCGGTGTGGAAGTGTGGATGTCTTGGCGATATTAATCAAGCTGTGTTCTCCGTTCTTTCTGTACTGATCACATTTGCTGATACTCAGAATATTCTAATATCTAATAACAATTATCGTGGCTTTTTCACCTGTTTTCATTACTTTTACGCATTTTGTAGAAATGCAATAATAATCCATCAAAAGAGAATAACGCAAGCGCTGCATCAATAAAGGCTCGTGTCTTAACGTGTCAAAATTGACCGAGTATAAATTGTTCTATCATGTTTATAACCCTGGAAAACAGCGATATTTACGCCTCAAAATTAAAAGGACAAATTCACTTTCGCTCTCTCTCTCTCCCCTCTGTTTGTGTGTGTGTGTGTGGCCAGTTTCGAACTCTATAAGGTTTCATTGTCTCCTGGGATGTTTGTAAGTAGGCTTAGTTTGACAGCCCTTTTACTCAACCTACTATGGACAACGTCATCTCGCCTGGGTAGCAACCGCGCGTAATCGCGCGTACCGCTAGAGAGCTATCCGGACCTCGAGCTGAGACCCTAATGTACACAGCTCCGTTTGTGTGTTCGCATTCCCACATTCTGTTACTGATTATTATTGACTTTGATGGATCATTATTCAACTAAACTGCTACCGTGGGGGTCGTTTATAAACCTTGAGTAATTAATACTACTCGGATTCCAACATTTTCTTTTACAAATGATCAACAAATTTTCTTGTATGGCTTCGCGGGTATTTAGGCAATGCCTCTGGTGAATGGGAAGGGTTTACTTGAAAGATTGTTTTCTTTGTTTCTTGAAGCAAAATACATATTGCCAAACCACACAAGATGAAAATAGCTTTTGGATTTGTAGTTGTCGCGGCTGGGTTTGCGGGAATACTAAGTTTCAGTTTTCTCGCTCTTGCAATTGGGAGTGAATACTGGTACGTTATAGAGGACAACAGACCAAATCACACGGACATTGAAGACTCCAACTCTCACGGTGGACTGTGGGGAGTTAGCGACGGTAAGTCCGTTGGGTATGTTTTTGGTACTATTTTTATAACACTACGTTTAAGTTGGTTCCATTTCGTGTCGGAAGTAACATAATTCATCTTAACTGGAGCTGTTGTTTTGTGAATACGGTAGATTTACATTTTACCAGCACTATTTTAGTGATGTTCCAGTAGAGTATTTTCAGCCCAGTTAAAACGGGTGAAATTTGTATACATTTGTATATTTGCGGTCCCGGCTCTCTACGTTAGCCACACGTTATATGCGCGGCTGCCCACATATATCACACATGATAATAACGATAATTTGCCTTTTTCTTTTTACGGTTGCTTTGCAGATGGAAACATTGAGTTTTCTACTGAGGATCCCTTCAGGTACTCAGAATCAGTAAGGCATATGGACAGTGAGTACACCATTTGCTCTTCTCTCACAGTAACCATCGTTTTCCATTAAAAAAAAAAAACATTCCTCATCTTTTCAGCATTGTGTTCTTACCTTTAAAAGAAAAAAAATCTCAGTAGGTAAGACACTGAAGCCATAGTGGGTCCCCTGACTCTCACTGTCTGAACTCATATATCTGGAGAATAACTAAGTGAGTTAGACTGAGATTCAAGCATGCCAGAGTCATACTGAAAAAATAAAAACATTTTGGACAGGCCATACAAAATGAGATCATTTAGATGTCACCGGAAAAAATTCACACTGGCTGATCTATTGTTATTTCCTCTCTCTCTCTCTCTCTCTCTCTGTATCTGTGTCTGTGTGTATGTATCACATGCTCTCTCTCTCTCTCTCTCTCTCTCTCTCTCTCTCTCTCTGTGTCGGCGTGTATGTATCACATGCTCGCTCTCTCGCTCTCTCTCTCTCTCTCTCTCCCCTCATTGTAGACATGCACAGTGTTATTGCGGTGCTTCTGCCCCTCAGTCTGGTGCTCCTGGTGTTCGGGGGGATCTGTGGTCTCGTCAGCTCATTGGCCAGAAGCCGTGTTCTACTCACAGGCTCAGCCTCCTACTTTCTGCTCTGCAGTAAGTGCCAATCACCTCTTGACCGCTCAGGGACTCAGGTACTGTGGTAAATGGTTATTAAGAGGTCCACACACTGAGAACTGACTCTAATATTTAGAGATTGTCCGACAGCTGCTGAATATTACAAGCTGTTAAAATAAGTTTAAAACTTACCTGCTTGATTAATTAAAGCTTTTCCCACTAAATGGTCCTTTATTAATCGTGATGACATTTCACCGTAGAAGTAGAGGTGTCATAGACATACAGGTTCTGTGTGTGTGTGTGTGTGTGTGTGTGTTTCTGAGAAGAAGAGAGAGAGAGAGAAATGTGTGGTGATGGAGTGGTGATGGAGCAGAGTCTTTGTGTCTTTTCAGATGAATTATTAATCTGTCAGCGTTGTGCTCTGGTGCTGAAGCTCTTCTCTGGATCCTGTTAATAATACTGAATAATATTACAGATGGGAAAATTAGCTTCAGTGATGTGACATTTACAAAAATCTGAAAGATGAATATTTAAGTGGAGAAATATTTATTCATCTACATCACCCTCCCACACGCCCCGACACTTCTCTGAAACGAAACCACTTACGTCCATTTTTTAAAATACTAGTCTGTTGTGTTTTTTTTTTTCATTTTCAGAATAAAATCCAAGAAAATTAGATGGTGTGTTTCCTGCCCAAGAGCATTAGTAGAAGCACGAGGTGACAGTTCTTTACAATAATCCTACTGGTGAACTGTCTGCGCATTAAAAAGGGAAAATTTAATAAATAACTACATTAAGGTCTTTGTCCAACACTGTGAAAAGGGAAACAGGAAATTGTCTTGACAAAGCCTCCTCTGTCCTGTAGCCTCATTGCCTGGGTCTATAACTTCAATATCGAATATCGCAAAGGCTTTAGGGGCTGGCGAAACAACGGAGCAGCGTTATTCCCCGATATTTATTCAGACAGCGGTGGACATTATTAAATTCCTGCTCTGGGAGCCGCTCGGTGTTGTGTACATGACAAGATGGAACGGGGGATCACAGGGCATTGTGAACAATTTTACCCCAAAGACACTTCAGCACCTGGGGCCTGTGATAATGATTCAGCCTGATCATTATCCTTCATCTCCTTTTGGCAATTAAACACAATATTGTTGCCATCACTCTGTCTGAGCAGAACCTGTTTGTGAAATACCTGTCATGGAGAGAACAGGCGAGTGTCGAGGCTTCAGTTTCAAACCAAAGAATAGTCTAACAACCAGGTCTCTCGCGTAAGCTGTCCGGTCTCACGCCGACACTCAACGCGAAGCGAGGAAAGACCGGCATTTTCTTTCACCTTCTGGCAAACTCAGAGGCCACACAGCAAACGCAGCTGTCTCTTCACTCTGAGCGCATGCCGTCTCGACGGCCTTGGCCTTTAACAGGGTCCTGAGCAGTGTCTGAGAATGGACTCACTGTTAGTGAGGACACTAATGACACTTAGACGGACTGTGATCTTCAGCACTTCTCAGTAATGAGGGGCACATGGATAGAGTTACCCTCTCTGAGTCTTGAAATGGCCTTGGCCTTTTCAAAAAAAAAAAAAAGCTTTCATTTTTTTTCAGTTTAGGACTTTCTGTCTTCTCCTTTTTGACTTGTATTTCTTGGTCCTCTGCATTCCTTTCCCTACCCTGTGTTGATTAAATTTGTTCATTTTAGCTGACACTCTCCTCCAAAGTGATTTATAATTTTTTGCTTTCTCTGCCAGCCGTCACACGTTTCTGGAGCGACCTTGGGGTTAAGTGCCTTTCATAGTCGTTGAAAATTGGGCATTAGGTTTAAGTTTAAACTTTAGATTAGAATCCTTAACCCAAATCACTTGGTGTTACCGCGCTGGGTACATAAATCTATTTCTCATTTCTTTCTTTCTTTAACATAGCATTACTGAAGAAACAGAGACCTTGAAATTTGTTTATGAAAGGCAAGAGAAACAGAACATCTACGGCACTTCTGTTACAAAACAGTTCACCTTCAAAAGGGCATTAATATCACCCTGACGTGAGCTGTCTTTGTATCAGTCTTTGTATCAGGAGAAGCTCCTCCATGATGGAAAAATAAATCAGTTTTAGATCGTAGACTCACTCTGTCTCCATTGACAGACTCCATCAAACATGTTTCCCTCTTATTCTACTGCATCTATCCATCTGTCTCCCCAAAGTTTATGGGGCAGTTTTTTGGGGGTTTTTTTTGTGGAGATTATTCCGGATGGACTCTGACACAGACGCACATTATTTTCCCTGTTCCCAGCTCTTGTCTCTTCTTTTGCTAATTAGCACATGCACCTCTGGCTTCTCTCTCTCTCTTTCTCTCTCTCTCTCTCTCTCTCTCTCTCTCTCTCTCTCTCTTTATTGCTGTTTTTCTATCGCCTATTCATTGAAGCTGATGAAGAAAGCCATGCCTGTTTTGTCAGCGTTTGTAACTGAATGTGAGCTCCTCCGCTGCTGTTTCGTAGCCGCGTGGATTTAGAGGCAGCCGATAATGCTCTCTTACCGGAGTTAAAGGACTCTCGGGCGCCGTAAAGACGAGCGAATATCAGATATCGCTTTTTCTCCGGCACTGTCACGCCTGCTAGGGACTTCCGGTCCGGATGGATTTTCGGGTAGCGGAGCACAGCAGGGCCCCAAGGGTAAAAAAAAAGGGTGGGGTGGGGGGGGGGGGCTTTTAGTGCTGATTGTGTAGACAATCCATTATCTGTGCCTCTGTGGTGCTACAGTCCAATTCTAATCCTTTAAAAACTGTTTTTGCACTTACACACGACGAATTTACTGAAGTGTATCTCCTTTCTCCAAAAATTTTTTTTGGCCTCGCGTCTCAGTCCCCAAGAATAACCCAGTGCCGACCAAAGGAGGATGGGCTCCACCCTCACACTGCTGGTTCCTCTCCAGGATGCTTCTCATTACAGTGAAAGGGAGTCTGCCTCCACGCCTGTTGCCTTAGGCTTGCACAATGGTGCTTTCAGGCATAACGTCATCTAAAACGGCTCTCATTTCTAAAGAGCTATACAACTGAAAAAAAAAAAAAAAACGAATTACAGTAAATGGAGGTAGAGCAGCTTAGTGATAAAGCAGAACAGTAAAACGGTAATTGAGGGTCATGGGTTTGATGCCTAAACATGATGGTGCTCTCTCATTACTATCTTGAGCAAGAAACCTATACCCAAGATCGCCCCATGAGTGTGCAACTACTGATACAGAGAAATAAAAATGAGAAGAGGGCAAGAGTATTTAGGTAAATGAACATAGTGTCTTGAAATATGAGTGTTCACTAATCACACTGTGAGCTTGGCTGGAGTATTTATCAACTACACTACAATGATGAAAGTTTTTTTTTGTTTTTGCAAATCGGCCAAACAGAGAACGGTCTGTCTTTCTGTCTTGGTTGGTCTGTGTTTGGTAATGCTGTTAGCATTTGAATGGGTATGTTTTGAGGGACAGGCTTGGAGGAAGAAGGGGCAACACATGCTGACAAGATTTATTCTTGGATCAATGCAATCAAAAAATGCTATAAAAAAGGCGGCAGTGGCGGGGGGGGGGGGGATGGGGGTCAAACAAAACCAACGCTGACGAAGCAGAACGCCTGCCGAATTTGAAATTTGTTTTATCTCTTTCTGTCGTGATGATTTACATCACTCTGTTTGTGTGTGTGTGTGTGTGTGTGTGTCCAGGCTTACTCACGCTGTCTGGAGTCAGTCTGTACATCAGTTACTCTCAGCAGTTGCTGGTGGAGACAGAGAAGCGAGTGGGGGCAGAGCAAATGGCTCACGTGAACACGTCCTTCGGCTGGTCTCTGGGCATGGCCTGGCTCTCCTTCATCCTGGAGGTCCTCACTGGCCTGCTGCTGCTGCTGGCATCCAGACTGGCACAGATCACCCAGTACCAGGAGTCTGTGGCACCCATATAAGGCACCTCAACCCACCCTACACTCACCCCACATGGGCGCTGAAACAAATTTAAAACGAATCTAAATAAAACAAAACAGAAAGCATTTTCACCCCCGTGGGGCTAAATTTACATCAAACTCTGTCAGTTCAGTAACACTTCAAAGCTTTGTGAAACATTCATGAGGTTGGTTCATTCAGTAAGGCTTGATTAGCTAAGTCTGTGTCGTCTTGAATTTGATGGACCTGACTGAATTGGCCACAGCTCTGTGCTTCTGTACAGTAACAGCAGATTGAGTTTGAGATTGGAGTTACGTTTAATGTGTTTTGAGGAGAGCAAATATCTATACTTAAACCACTGTCTTTTACTAATTTCAGCTCATTTTAATTTCAGTGATGGTACTTATCGTTAGAATGACTGACTGAGTACTTGTTTCAGATAATTCACTGATGGTTTTTAACCACTCTACAAAGGTGTTACATTGTAGAGTGCTTGGACACAGTCAAAGTTACTACTGAACCATAAACAAGTCAAATCGACTGGATTAGCCCTTGGATAGACAGCTCATCTGGATCAGAGAACTCACAATGTAAACTTCAGCAGAGTTTGAGTAATTTAGAACAATCCAGTAAGCATGTTTCACAGGGCAATACCCTGACTAAGACTGTGCAACCGTCCAAAAGTCGAATAAATCAATGCCGTCATGTGTCAGCTCCGGTGTGTGTTTCTGATTCTTGACGGCTAAGTGTGTACTTATGAAAACAACGTAAAAAAAACTCGTGCATTTTTGTTTTTTTTTTCATTTTTAATTTATTTGTTTTTGTTGTTTTGTGTTTGGGTTTGTTTTTGGGGGGGGGGTTTTGGTGAATATTGTCACACTATTGACCTGCAGATGAGAATGTGAGTGAGTGGTCATACGGTGAAGCATCATGTTTTTGTTGTTGTTTGTAATGATTTAATGTCGTGCTTTACAGCCATCACCTGCTTTTCCCCTTTTCTTTGCAGCTCCTCAGTGCATTTTCCTGTGTTCTGAGGACATTCAGTATTCTAGATTAGTAAAAAAAAAAAAAAAAAAAAAAAAGAAAATGTTCTCTGACTATAAAGAAGAGGTCCTCTGAGGATTTCAGTAAAGTGAAAATAAGAAACTTGATTAAAATCTGATGAAGTGAAAACAAGAAACCTGTTTTGTTAAAATTATGATGTTCTTTTGCTTACGAGAGTTGAGGGTCCATATGACTGTTGCATTGCAATGAAAAGTAAAATATTTTTTACGTTTATACAACGACAATGCCGAGATATCGTAAATAGCGCGCATCTATGTGAATGTGCAGGCAGTGAGTATATATGTTTACTACATCAAAGGGCTTATATCACCCCAAGTGTTTGCTGTATTGAATTGGGTTGCTATTGACTTAAGGAGAAAAAAAGAGGACCACATGTTTACTTGCAGTACTGGGAGTGTTCGGGGTTTTTTCCCCCTGATGTCTAAGGCATCGTGTTTAAAGGAAGAGGTGGTTTGATTTTTAGAGTTCTCTCAAACTGTTAAGGCCAGGTACAAGACAGGCCAGGTACTAGACAGGCCAGGTAGGTCCACTACCTTACATCCCCTAATACAAGAGTGCTCAAATCCACTACCTTACATCCCCTAATACAAGAGCCCTAAAATCCACTACCTTACATCCCCTAATACAAGAGCGCTCAAATCCAGACTTTGGCACCCCACTGCTGAGCATGGGCAGTCCAGTCCTGCCCTGTTATCTCTGAATCTTCAACAGCAAAAGTTTCTACAAACGTTCTACCACACGGGGGAAGGGACCATGAGAGTTTTCTTGTATTTCAGTGGTGCTTTAATTTGTTTGCTTTGTTTGTTTGTTTGTATTTTTGTTTGTTTGCTTCAGTGTTCTGCTCAGCCTGAGGTTCTGTTGTGCTCGTTTAGGGCCGTGTGCTGTGAAAAGCACGGGGCAATTTGTTATCGATTACGCTAAACCCGTCGTTAGCCAAACGACATTGCTGTAACCGTCAGGACCAAAGAGCCCGTTCATATTTCAAAGAGAATTTTTTTGTTGTCGTATATTTTATTGGGGATCCATGGCAACAGTGGAGTCTGCCATCATACAGCCTCTGAGATGAGAGCTTTATTGGGTCTCTCTCTGTTTAATGGCTTTTTAATGACATTTCACCAAACCACCCCACAATCCTACAGTAGCTGCTGATGTAACTGAGTATTGGCGAAAAGCTGAGGTAATTCTGTTTATCGCATGTCTAAATTACTATGTCTTTCTTCCTTTTTTTTTCTCTCTTTTTTTTTTAAAGTCCACATTCTCTGTAGGTAGCAAAGAACAGCCCAATCAAAAATTATTTAACGTACACATTTAGCACAACCCACTCTGTTGAGAAACAGCTCAAGTTGCAGCCTCTCCCGCGGCTGAAGCGTCTCTCTGGGTTTAACGGCTGAGTTTGCAGGGCACAGACAGAGAGGTCTCCTAAACCAAAATGCTTCATCTGCTTGAATGGTCCCTGATAAACCAGCCTTAGGTCTGAATTGGCAATTTAATTGGAAAGACGGAGTGAGTGTGTGTGTGTGTGTGTGTGTGTGTGTTTGGGGGGGGGGCATGGGGCTTATTGAACATTTGGATGCTGAGGGAGTCCATTGTTTTGAACCAGTCAGGAGAGACAGGGGGAAAAACAACAGCTTCTATGTGTTAGCCCTGTGACCCAGTCAGATAAACAGCTGTGAAGTTTTTTTGTTTTTTCCCCACTGATGCAATTTAGTATTCATGTGCAACAAATCCAATGTACTCATTACAGAGAACACCTGAAAACAGAACTGCTTTGTGCATTTGCTCAAGTAGTCATTCCAAAGTTAATGTGAAGGACTTTAGCAAGACTTACTGTGACACTTTTTTTGGGGGGGGATGTCATTTGCTTCAGACATCAATAAAAATGTACTGCAAACAGTGTGTGTGTGTGTGTGTTTGTCTCTGGGGTGAAAGCCGTTAGCAAACCCTGTTAATCGAAAGACAGCCAGAGAGCAAGAGAGGGAGAGAGGGAGGGAGGGAGAAAGGAGAGAGAAAGAAAGAGAGCTTTGTCCACATCCATCTTCTTTGTAGGGCTGTCTCAGTTATGAGTCTCTCTGTGTTGTTCAAACATCTTAAACATGCTTCAATTCAGACACAATTTTTTTTTTTTTTTACCTGGGTTCAAGCCCAAAGGCTGAGACAATAGTCTGTCATGCATGTCTGGATGGATTCTCAGCTCTGCCTGGGCAGGATCAGAGCGGTAATTCTCGTAAATATGTTATAGACTCAGTGCAGCCAACAATGGGACGTGTCCATCCCCAAAGTGTTTTAAATGATTAACAAAAGTTTATGGTTTTGTTTTGTTTTTTCCAAAGGTTAACCTCCACTGAGAGATTTTTTTTCTTTTTTTTTGATGTTTTTTTATGTTTGTTGTGTTTCAGACGGTGGCAGTCACCTCTGGGTCAGACGACTTCATTATTTTTTTTTCTCCTTCTCATTCGTTTTTCTCTGCCCTGCTCACGACGACCTCCAGTCACAAGCGCACTGGGGTTTATTACTCAGGTGAGTGGCGAGGCCATTTCTCCGGGATACGCACAGACACGCGGCTGGCCCCGTGAGCCACACACATCTCACATCTAAACGTGGGGAGAGAAGCAGAAACCATGCATCTCATCTATTAGCTTGTGTCTCTCAGTGACACAACACCACTGTCATGGAAACCATATACTGAGCAGCCTATAGGAACACTTGGAAAAGGTTCATCCAAGGGACCCTCTGGGGAGAGTTGTGCATCACTATATGAGAGGGGAGATGAAGTAGTTTTCATTTTGCGTCCTTGCACCTGGAGCTACACACGTCTGCAAAATGCAACTGCATGAGAAAAAAAAAAAAAAAAAAAGGCTCCTGCCTCTATTGTCTCGATTTGTCTACTTTACCTTTTTCATTCGGACACACAGACCTGGACCTCTGAAGACTGAGAGCAAGCAATCTCGCTTTCATCCCTGTCGCCATGGCGATCCACCTCAGAACGGCCATCGGACTGGGTCTCCTTGAGGCTGCTATCACTGAAAGCCCCCATGGACACGCCATATCCGTCAGGAGATGAGGCACAGACTTTCGGGAACACTCTGTGAGAACGCTGAGGCTTATTTGAATGTGGAGGTTGTGTAATAAAAAGTCGTAGTCCCAAAGCCCAAAAGAGACGACCCTCACGCCATGCCACGCTTTGCAAAACAGTTTCATTTCTCACTTAACGGCAAGCAAAAACGACATCATCAGTTCAAACACTTATTTCACGAATCACTTTTAGTATCGTAATCACTTGACAGCATTGCGGTTTTCTGGCATGGGTGCACTGAACGCTTGTGTCCTCTCAAGTTCTCGTCAGTTCAGTCTGTAATGTTCACACATTCACACTTATGTAACCGTTTTATCTTGCTCTGTTTTTTTGAGGAGGGGGAGGGGGGGCATATGTGAGAGTGTATTGCCCACATAAAGCGGTCTACACTTCTTTTACTCTTTACTCTACGATTGCATATTTCTGAATGAATCTTAGAAAATCTGTGTTAGAAATGCCAAAGAAAAAAAAAATCAAGACGCTCAAGTGAAAGTCAAACGGAAATCTACAGCATCTTTCACAACAGAATTAAAACACAGTTATGCACTGTGAGGATGAAGGCCTCTGTTGAGACTGTGCTTCGGCCGGTAGTCTCAGCAGAGTCCAAATAGAGTTAGAGCTTCACGTCTGGGCTGTTAGCTTCCACTGGGTCGTCGACTGGAATGTGCCGTTCGGGTTTACTGGGACCGTGCTCTCTGCTGAGCAAACTGCTGGGCCACAGAGCGGGCTTTCTGAATCGCCAGCTGAGTGTCGTCCTCTGTGATGCCCAGGTGCCACACAGCTCTCACCGAGCCTCCAACGTGAGGGAACATCAGAACCTGAACACCTTGCCCCAACGCCTTCTCCTCCCCCTCACCCACCGTGGCCATGCGACGGCAGAACTCGGCCGGACTCAGCCAGGAGTCGCACACACGGAACCGAAGGATGTTTGTTTCCACCGTGGCCAGGTCCACCTGGTACAGCGGCGGGTCACACTGCAGCAGAGCTGAACAGAGAGAGTGAGAGAGAGAGAGCGAGCGAGAGAGAGAAAGAGAAAGAGAGAGAGAAAGAGAAAGAGAGAGAGGGACAGAGAGAGAGAGAGAGTCGATTCTTCTGGTCTACATTCTACATTGTAATATCCCGATTTTGTGTGAGCAGCAGCGGTCATTTCAAAGCTGTAAACTGCTTTACTTTTACACTGATGGGACAAACATGTGATTCTGTCTGGTCATCCTGAGCTGACAACCAGAAATAGAGAGGGAGGGAGGGAGGGAGAGAGGGAGGGAGAGAAAGAAAGAGAGAGGGGAAGAAACGGTTCAGCAGAACCCTCATCCTGTCTAACTGGAGTCTGATAAATGTTGTCCTAAGTGAGGTGCATTTCTAGTTTGACCAAAGGTTGACGTGACAAAAGAGACACCCATGGCGTCACAATTACAAACCCAGTCGGCAAAAATTAATTTAGTGGCGCCTTAGTGATGCCAGCTCTAACATCAGTCACTTAGGGAGCGCTGTTTGATTTCAATTAAACCTCAGGTGGTGGTAGTTCAGCATTTCACGACGTTGGTCTACATTTCCTCTGACGAAGCGGTATTATCGGATCTCGGAAGAGTTTAGCCTGTGGATTTCAAAGAGAGAATTACCTTCGGCAAAGGTCCTGGCATTTCTGTGGTCTTCCTCCAATCTGCCAATCATGTCGGACAGAGCGATTTTACCCGCCGCTGCCAGGATACCTGACTGGCGCATGCCCCCGCCAAGGGCTTTGCGGGCACGGACTGCTCTCTGGATGAAGTCTTTGGGTCCTCCAAGAATTGTGCCAACCGGTGCCCCCAATCCCTGCCAACGAACAAATTTATGCTTAAAATTCCCATAGCAACAACACGAAGAATCTAGAGTTCTCATGCTAAGATTCAGGACCTCTGAAGCCTAATGTATTTTAAGAGCCCAAGCCAAATGTAACACACACACACACACAGATATACACAAAGTGCATTCTCTGAGTACCTGTCTCGACTGAAAGGTTTTTTTACCGGTCTCAGAAGTACAGTCTCCCACCTTTTCATTACCCTTAAAAAGCACCTAAAATAACCCTCTGTTTTAAAAACAGGTTGTTGATAAGCACAGGGGACAGTGAGGAACATTGTGTTCTGTGAGTGCACAGTCATTGGCTCACAGCATTAATGTGTTCTGGACAAAGAGACAAACTCTACTGCAGAGAGAGGCTTTTCTCATACCACTCTTGTGTCCCGAGGAAACTTAGAAAACTAAACTTATGATAAAGTTTCAGCAAAGCACTGAAAAGCTGTCATGTAACAGGCATATGTTAATCACTCAAATGTTTAATTAACATTTTAATTACACTCTAATGACGGGGGCTTCGCAGACACTGTGAGCTCCTATTCAAAGATCTATTCACAGTCTGAGAACTGCGGATGACACAGAGCAGTCTGTCATCCCTGAGTTTCTAAGTCAGTCTCTGAATTGACAGTTCACACAAATTTAAATAAATAGGGAAAAAATGTCGCATTTGTTCGGTAAGGGCTGTGTAAATGAGGGGGGGGAGGTGGCAGTCATTTCTGTACAGTGCTGGTTCTGTCTAGTGCGTTTCTGAGTAATTATGCATTCCTTACAAACTAGCAGATTAGCAGTGTGAATCTGAAATGCATTGGGTATCAGTTTTTCTGCCAAACCAATGTGCCAGAAGCTAGTTTTGGGCTCTGAAATATGGCTATTTGAAGTTGTAGAATTAAGAATATGTATTCAAGGTCAAATCTGAATGTCTAAACAAAGATTATGTCATTATGTACCCCGACATACCTGTCGAAACCCATAAATGTCTGGAGTACAACATTTATGCAAAAAAAAAAAAAAATCTGTCAAAATTGTGAAACGCACCTTCACGTCTTGCTCCGTTAAGGCTTGTCAGATTACGCTAGATAATCTATCAGCTGACCATGTCAAATTAGACTTGTGTCTACTGACACCACCTCCATGTATTGGACAGCATGTATTCAGGAGACAGTTTTAACACACTGGGCTCACACTAACTGTTTAGATTAACTAGTTTATGCATGCAGGCTCTCAATTTCAGCCAAAGATGAGGACATGAGATGAGTAAATCTGATTGGAATAATTACTGTTCATTTATTTAGCAAACGCACGTTAAAATACATCTCGACTCTCAGTCTCCCTACAGCGAAACCGGGAGGACGCTGAATATAAAAAAGGTCGGGAGGGAGTGGGTGAGGGGGTTGAATCAGCATGTGATTCATACGGAGCTCTCTCACATTAAAGGGCTTTTTTTTCTTTAGGTGAGAGTTTCTTCGTGTCAGATGAGATGTCTGCGCACTGACGAGCAAACAGGATAGGGGACTTCATTCCTGGCGGCACAAGCGGAGTAATTTACGCAAACGCGGCTCCTAACGCGGCTCCTTAACATCTGGGCTGGAGAGGATGTCAGTCGTGGGAAAGGGAGGGTTGGGTGGAGAGCGGCAAATCTCCACTTGTCTGTGATGAAAACCGTCAAAACGCTGACTTCACCTCCACTCCCAGTCCAGCTGTCAACCCTTCAGTATCAGGACGCCAACATTTAATCGCTACTTTTAAACAGCGTGAACACTACGACAAGACCTCGCAAAAACACTCCGGTCTGATTAGGTGACAAATTTCTCTATTTTTTTTTTTTTTTTTTTTGGTCCACAGGTGACCCTTAAGTGCACAAACCATTCTGAGAAACACAAGTTGCTCCTTTATCATAGGAAAGGCAAATAAAAAAAAAAAAAAAGCAATTTCAGCAGCATTCGTGTAGAGCTCAGAGCATGTCAGAATGATCCATTTAAACGAAATACCACTTAAAAAAAAAAATCAGCTCAGGGTGTCATGTTTTTGGGATGTGTAGTTTTTGTTTTGGCCATGTGGTGTCCTCAGTCCTTGTTTGTGCCTGTTCAGTTTATCATTGATGTATTGTTTTCACCTGTGTCTTGTTCTGCCTGTCTATTTAAGTTTCTTGTTTTCTTCAGTTCCTTGCTCAGTCTTGAGTTGTTACCCTGCGTTCGATTCTAGATCAAGCCTTCTTGTAAACTCTGTGTTTTTTGTGTTTTCTTGGACTGCCTCCTGTTGCTGAACCTGTTTGACTGGACAAAGATTCTGCCTGCTGCTTTTCTTGGTTTTTGACACTGATTTTCTCTGCCTTCTGGTTTTTGACCTCTGCCTGGATTGGTTTGCTGATTTTTGCCTGACCCTCTGGATACCTCTGCCCTGATTAACCTATTAAAGGAATCACTTGCTCTGCACAAGCTTTTGTGTTGCTTTCTGCAATTGGGTCTTGAACTTGGCCCCAGGGTAAGGCTCTGGGCTTTCAAGCCAGAGCTCCGGGTTCGATTCCCAGGTCGATCGTTACAGCAAGACTGAGCCATGGAAAAAGACCCAGCAGAGCCGCATCATCCGCGACGCCCACAGATAGACCAGCTCTCTGCCGCCGTGTCAAGTCACGATGCCACTGTGCTTCGACACGAGCAACAACTGGCCACTCACCACGCTACAGTTGAGCGACATGAGCGTGCTCTCAATGAGACTCTCCAGACCCTACAGACCGTAGTGAATAGCCAACCCTCTCCTGCACCTCCAGCTCCCCCTGATCCCCCACGTCAGCCCGTCTCCGAGCCTCGACTCCCTGCTCCCCTGAGGTTTGATGGTAACCCAAAGGACTGCCGTGGTTTCCTGACGCAATGTTCTCTTTCTTTCAAGCTCCAGCCCACTACCTTCCCTACGGATCGGACACGAATCGCCTATATCATCACCCTCCTCACTGGAAAGGCCCTGGCCTGGGCCACAGCCGTGTGGGAACAGCAAGGACCTGCTTGTCACAACTACAACGCTTTCACAGATGAAATGAGGAGAGTATTCGACCATCCCGAAGGAGGCAGAGAGGCGGCTAACAGGTTGTTCCAGCTGCATCAGGGCAACACCAGTGTGGCTGAGTACGCTGTTCTCTTCCGTACCCTGGCTGCAGAAAGTGGCTGGAATACAACGGCTCTCAAGGCCGCTTTCCATCACGGCCTGTCAAGTTCGATCAAGGATGAGCTAGCGACGAGAGAGCCGCCCATGGATCTAGAGTCTCTGATTGATCAGGCTATTCGATTGGACAATCGGTTGAGAGAGAGAAGGAGGGAACGACAGCCCGAGTTTCGTCTCTCCTCCTGGACTGGAGGCTTCACTTCGACCCCATGGCAGTCATCTCAGGAACCCCAGAACATCTCCCCTAGTCCTGAAGAACCCATGCAGCTTGGAGGAACACGTCTCTCTCAGGCTGAACGAAACCGCAGGATGAGAGAACGATGCTGCCTCTATTGTGGTAAGCCTGATCACTTTAGATCGTCCTGTCCCGAGCTTTTGGGAAAAGCCCAGTCCCGTCCAGGAGAGGGAGTACTGTGACGGGAGCAGCCCTTACTCCCATAACCCCCATCAACTGCCTGCGGATTCCTGTTGAAATTTCCTGGAGTCACCAGCCACATCACGAACTTCAGGCCCTCATAGATTCTGGTGCGGCCGGTAATTTCATGGATATCACCTTAGCCAAAGCCCTCCACCTCCCTGTAACCAGACTGGAACATCCTCTCTCAGTGATGGCCCTGGATGGAAGACCCTTGGGAGATGGTACTGTTGACCACCTTACGGCACCTCTCCTTATGTGTATAGGGGGACGCCATCAAGAGAAAATTCAGTTTAACCTCATTCAGTCTCCCGAGTTCCCAATAGTGCTTGGTTTTCCCTGGTTGACCCTCCATAGTCCCCACATTTGTTGGTCGTCTGGAACTGTGATCGAGTGGGGCCCCCCTTGCCAAGCCACATGTCTCCTCTCTAGAATCTCGAGTTCCCTTCAGAAGTCCCGAGTCCCTCCCGAGTTGTCCCGAGTCCCTCCCAAGATGTCCCGAGTCCCTCCCGAGTACCATGATTTGAGTGAAGTGTTCAGTAAAAAGAGAGCCACGTCACTGCCCCCTCACCGGCCTTATGATTGTGCGATTGACCTCCTCCCTGGAGCTATTCCCCCCCGGGGAAGAATCTTCTCCCTTTCACCCACAGAAACCAGGGCAATGGAAGAGTACATCAAGGACTCTCTGGAAGCTGGGATCATTCGCCCATCCTCTTCTCCTGCCGGTGCTGGTTTCTTTTTTGTGAGCAAAAAGGATGGCGGTCTACGGCCCTGTATTGACTACCGTGGGTTGAACAAGGTCACAGTGAGAAATCGCTACCCCTTACCCTTGATGTCCTCGGCTTTCGAGTTGCTCCAAGGGGCTACGATTTTTACTAAGTTGGACCTCCGCAACGCCTACCACTTGGTACATATCAGGGAGGGAGATGAGTGGAAGACGGCTTTTAACACACCAACGGGGCACTATGAATATCTGGTAATGCCTTTTGGGTTAACCAATGCTCCAGCTGTCTTCCAGGGTCTCATCAATGACGTCCTGAGGGATATGTTGAACCGGCATGTCTTCGTCTACCTAGATGACATCCTTATATTCTCCAAGTCCCTTCATGAGCACGTCCACCACGTCAGAGCGGTCCTCCAGCGTCTTTTAGACAACCACCTCTTTGTAAAGCCTGAGAAGTGTGAATTTCATGTCTCTGAGGTCTCTTTCTTAGGTTTCATTCTGTCCAAGGGAAACCTCTGCATGGACCCTAAGAAGACACAGGCTGTGCGTGACTGGCCCCAGCCCTCATCTATCAAGGAGGTTCAACGTTTCCTAGGCTTCGCAAACTTTTATAGAAAATTTATTAGAAACTTCAGTTCGGTGGCCGCCCCACTCACTAATTTGACCCGCAAGACGCCTGGCCGATTTTTTTGGTCTCCGGAGGCAGATCGGACCTTCCGAGAGCTTAAGGTGAGGTTCACCTCAGCCCCTGTACTAACCTTACCTGACCCCTCTCTCCCCTTCATAGTTGAAGTTGATGCCTCGGATGTGGCAGTGGGTGCTGTTCTCTCCCAGCGTCCCGCGGATGGTAAGCTCCACCCTTGTGCCTTTTTCTCCTCTCGCCTCTCCAGTGCTGAAAGAAATTACGATGTGGGTGATAGGGAGTTGCTGGCCGTTAAACTAGCATTAGAGGAGTGGCGACACTGGCTTGAAGGGGCCCAGCATCCTTTCCTCGTGTGGACGGACCACAAGAACCTTGAGTACATTCAGAAGGCCAAACGTCTAAACCCCCGGCAGGCAAGGTGGGCCCTCTTTTTTAATCGTTTTGACTTCGTGCTCACTTATCGCCCCGGTTCTAAGAATCAGAAGCCTGATGCTCTGTCCAGACTGTTTTCCTACACAGACCAAGAACGCACTCTGGAACCCATTCTCCCAGACTCCAGGATCGTGGCTCCTGTTCGTTGGGGAATTGAGGCAGTGGTTCGACAAGCCCAGCAGAGGGAACCGGACCCTGGTAATGGACCTCTGGCTCGTCTGTTTGTCCCTGCCTCTGTACGCTCCCAGGTCCTTCAATGGGGGCACTCCTCTCAGTTAACCAACCATCCCGGCACTGGCAGGACGTTAGAGTTCCTGAAGAGGCGGTTCTGGTGGCCTGGGATGAATGCTGATGTCCAGTCCTTCGTCGCTGCCTGCCCTGTTTGTGCCCAAAATAAAAGTCCTCACACACCTCCCCATGGTCTCCTTCATCCCCTACCCATCCCCAAACGCCCTTGGTCCCACATCTCCATGGACTTCATTACAGGTCTTCCCCCTTCCCAGGGGAACACAGTCATCCTGGTCATTGTGGACCGTTTTTCCAAGGCCTGTCGTTTTGTCCCCTTACCCAAACTCCCCTCTGCTCAAGAGACCGCAGAAATTGTCTGCCAGCAAGTTTTTAGAGTTTTTGGTCTCCCAGTAGATGTGGTTTCTGACCGAGGACCCCAATTCACTTCACAGTTCTGGAAGGCTTTCTGTAAGCTGATTGGAGCCACTGTCAGTCTTTCCTCTGGTTTCCACCCGGAGTCTAATGGTCAGTCAGAGAGGCTCAACCAAGATCTCGAGACCACCCTCAGATGCCTGGCCTCCAAAAACCCCTTGTCTTGGAGCAGGTATGTCCTCTGGGCAGAATATGCTCATAACACCTTGTGCTGTTCCTCCACAGGTCGCTCCCCTTTCGAGTGTCAGTTTGGGTTTCAGCCTCCTCTGTTTCCGGACCAAGAGGCTGATGTTGGCGTCCCTTCGGCCCAGGCCTTCATCCGCCGCTGCAGACGTGTCTGGCGGAGCGTCAGATTGGCCCTTCTTAGGTCTGCACGACGCCACCAACTCCAGGCCAACCGCCGGCGCAGGCCCACACCATTACTACGCCCTGGGCAAAGGGTCTGGTTGTCCTCACGGGACCTTCCCCTGCGGGTGGAGTCCCGCAAACTGGCTCCTCGGTTTGTGGGCCCCTTCAAGATCCTGAGAAGGGTTAATCCGGTCTCGTACCGTCTGCAACTTCCTCGGGCTATGCGGATCAACCCCACCTTCCATGTTTCTCGGTTACGACCTGTAATCACCAGCCCCCTTGCTCCCGCAACTCGACTACCTCCACCTCCTCGGATCATTGATGGGCAACCCGCCTATACAGTCCGGCGCCTCCTTGACTCTCGTCAGGTACGGGGAGGGTTGCAATACCTGGTGGACTGGGAGGGATACGGCCCAGAAGAACGAGCTTGGGTTCCAGCCCGGGACATTCTGGACCCCAACCTTATCAGGGACTTCCACCAGAGACATCCTGATCGTCCCAGAAGGAACGTCCGGAGACGTTCTTGAGGGGGGGTCCTGTCATGTTTTTGGGATGTGTAGTTTTTGTTTTGGCCATGTGGTGTCCTCAGTCCTTGTTTGTGCCTGTTCAGTTTATCATTGATGTATTGTTTTCACCTGTGTCTTGTTCTGCCTGTCTATTTAAGTTTCTTGTTTTCTTCAGTTCCTTGCTCAGTCTTGAGTTGTTACCCTGCGTTCGATTCTAGATCAAGCCTTCTTGTAAACTCTGTTTTTTGTGTTTTCTTGGACTGCCTCCTGTTGCTGAACCTGTTTGACTGGACAAAGATTCTGCCTGCTGCTTTTCTTGGTTTTTGACACTGATTTTCTCTGCCTTCTGGTTTTTGACCTCTGCCTGGATTGGTTTGCTGATTTTTGCCTGACCCTCTGGATACCTCTGCCCTGATTAACCTATTAAAGGAATCACTTGCTCTGCACAAGCTTTTGTGTTGCTTTCTGCAATTGGGTCTTGAACTTGGCCCCAGGGTAAGGCTCTGGGCTTTCAAGCCAGAGCTCCGGGTTCAATTCCCAGGTCGATCGTTACACAGGGTTTCCTTAAAAGTCGCGACGGCCCAAAAAAAAAAAAACGAGAGAGACCGGACAGCCCAGTCACAAAAGTCCGCTCTCTCTTTCTCTCAGCACAAATCAGTCTTTTAAAAAAAAACGTCTTTCTACATCTCGCTTCGGGGGGGTGGGGGGGGCGGAGCAGGGCGGGTCTACTGGGAGAGGGCTGTGCGTGGGAGCGACGCCTACCTTGGACAGACACACGCTGACTGTGTGGCAGTGCTCTAGGATGGCGGACGGCTGGACTCCAAGCGCCGCGGCCGCATTCATCACTCTCGCGCCATCCATATGCACCATCAGGCCGTACTTCTCTGCCAGGAAACGCAGCTGACCGGGGACAGAGGAAAACAACATGTACACACATTTACACATTTAAGACAGCTGCATTTACACACACGCACACATACACACACACACACACACACACACACACAGGCACTCGGGCACGTGCATCAGACGCACACATTAATCAAACACACGTTAGTTAGACATAGACAAAAATGCACAGCAGACACACACACACACACACACTCACATTAGGCACACTCGAGCGTGTGAGTGAGCACTAACGGGCGCTCAGGTGTCAGGAGAACATGGTGGAATAAGTGTTCTATTTTAGAGGACTCTAGTCACTCTGTACAAAAACACTTCCGTTGAAAACAGGAAACCATTTTGGTTCATTTTAATTGAAAAAAATTAGGCAGCTGTTAAGGGACTGAATCACAGTCAGCATCTTTTTGGAACAAAAAAATCCAAGCCCACTCTCTTTCCACAGTCTGGATGTGAGCGCACAGGATGCTAGCGTCTGACTGTAGTGGCCACATGTGAATTTGCTTTTTTTTTTTTTTTCCCCATTTCAACACAAAGAACTTTACTGGTCTGAGTACCCAATGTCTGAGAGTAGAACATCAAACACAGCACAAATGGTAGAGTGCTTTTCTCACACACACCCACACAAATACACACACACACACTCTCTCTCTCACACCCACACAGACTCACACAGATTCCCATCTGGACCCTTTTGTTGATTTACTTATTAAAGAAAGTGAGTCTGACCTCCCTTAAGAAAGACAAGGGCAGAACACGTCCTCCTTGGATGTTGTGAGTGTTTTCCACACAGACGAGACGTGAGCGCGGATAATGCGGATCTGGGTAGCCATGCCGGATTTTGGACTCCAGCTGCTCCAGGTCAAATGTTCCGTCCGCCAAATTACTCACTGTCGTGGAGTGGACCCCAGCTAACTGTTGAATGGAGTCAGAGATTGGTGGATGTCGATAATACGAATCGAATGTTTTCTATGGTAAATGTTTAGCATGTTTCCGACTTACATCGCTTTGACTTGCAGTGTGACAGTTATTAAAAAGGCCATTGTTTTCACTGTTTTCACAGCAGTGTTAATGTATAATCCACAGTTAACTCTGTAAAAGTGCATTTACCACTGATGAATTTGCTCTGGGTGCATTTCTTGCATATAGGTCAAGATTGGACCATGTTGGAGTGCTGCTGGTTTTACCTGTGCACTCCCCCCCTGCTCGTAGACATGCAGGTGAGACAAATCTCCTACGATCATTTCGTCTCCTCTCTCCCGACAGTGCACCATGACTGAGAGAGAGAGAGAGAGAGAGAGAGAGAGAGAGAGAGAGAAGTTTGAGCACTGACTTGCACTAACGGGGACGTGGATGCCGTGCTGGAAGGGAAAGAACCTGTAACTGGTTTTGTCCCCTTGACAGGCAGCGCTTAGCAAGAGACAAATCGAAACTAATTCCGGCTGAACCCCGGGTAACGTTTTGTCGTCTTACCTGCAATTAGATTACTCATCGTTCCTGTGGGGACATACAGGGCTGCTTCCATGCCAAAAATATCAGCTGCCATTTTCTGAAGCTCTTCGAGAAAAGGGGGGAGGGGGGATAAAAGTGGTCAGCGTACGCGGTGTACGTTATTCATTTTTCAGTAGTTTAAAAATCAAGCCCAGCACTGTAATGGCGAACAGACGAATAATCTCAGACTTTCTCTCAATTAGCTTTCAAGGGACAACACAACAATCATAACCCCTAATCAACACCACAAACTGTTTAGTTGATCTATTCATTTATCATTTATCGTACCATATCATTTTATACAATTTAACCGTATCTCTTGGTGACTTTGGGAACTGTTTGTGCGCTGTTTCGGCAATGCCGCAGTGCAAATGTGAGGCATTAAATTTGCATAAGTTGCATTTTAATTGCGTAACTTTACCGAAAGATTCATTTACAAAAATTAAAGCACTTCTGCGTGAGCACAGGAACCGTTTTTCGTTCCTTTATGTAGTTTTGATTTAAATTTGCTCGTGATACATACGGGGAAGAATAACGGGTTTACAGTCACAGTATTATTTTTCTAACCATTGACAGAGGGATCTTCGCCGAACACATCGTCGCCAACTTCGGCCTCCGCCATGGCTCGGCGCATTACCGGTCCCGGTTTGGTGACAGTGTCGCTGCGGAGGTCAATCGTACGGACAGCTGCCGGCGACCTGCAGTCTGCAGACTTTGCAGTTTCATAATAGCATTTCACCGAAGCCATACTGAAGGCACGGCCATGTTTATATGCTGTCGCTCCACTTTTCATGTGGTGCCGAAGCACACGACACGAAATAACTACTGTTTTAGAGATCTTCTGCATTTTAAACTAAACTGGACGGAATTCATCGGGGTGGCAGCATGGTCATTGCTGGTGAACTTTGACTGATTTCACTCGTCAATCGTTAAATGGAGAGGAAAGGCATGAATAATAGAATCGGCACTATCGATCGACGGCGGCCCCCCCACCCCCCGCCTCACTTGATCAAAACTAATTTTGTTTCATGAGATTCTCTCAACCTGCCGTTATACTGTTTAAAACCAGATTAATACAGCTGCATTTACACACACACACACATATACACGCACAGAGGGAGAAAGAGGGAGAGAGTCTTATAAGGTTAAAGAGACAACTTCTTAGTTACGTACGGCAAAATAAAGTGACACGTAATCTCAAAGACATTTTCACCAGAACTTCGCCTGAAAAAGGTCATTCTTCATGAAACACAATCAACACAGCCAAATACTTAGTCATAGATCTTAAATTGAATCACCTATGAAGTTCAGCTCTCTTTCTTTCTCTCACTCTCTCTCTCTCTCTCTCTCTCTCTCTCAGCTATATATGACTGGTTGCAGTTCACTGTTTTGTTTGTTTGTTTGTTTTGTTTTGGTATGTGTGTGTGTGTGTGTGTGTGTGTGTGTGTGTGTGTGCGTGCGTGCGCGCGCTTTTATTTTTTTACCAAAACAAAGGCTCTTTCCCAAAAATTCACTGAATTTTTGGAAAATGTAAATGACATGATTATCAGAGTAATTGTATAACGTTTATCACTGGTCTGAGTAAATGTCAGTTTGTTAATGTGACTGTTTGTCAATCCAATTTTAGTTTAAGTAAACCAGTGAATTTGTCACGTGACAGTAAACAAACTCTCCGACTCTTAAGAAAGTTTATTGTCTTCGACTCACCAGTAGAGGGCCGTGTAACACAGCTAATTTTGTCAAAGAGCGCGCAAGTTTACAAAATTTCCTATGCTATGCTGCAGAGAGAGAGAGAAGTCCGTGGTTTCATTCATTTATAACTTGGACTATTGTTTTGTTATTCAGATCCCTACATTGACTTCAGTTACGCCAGAATTCAGCTATTCGAATTCTCGCAAAGAATTATAACGTGTGGAACCGGCTAGTGCTCTGTCTGCATTCGCCTCCGTCTAAATTCTGAAGTCGTTATAAACTTCTGCTACTCCCTAACAAAGGCTCTTAATGGGTTTGCTCCCAAATATCTGAGTGAATCTTTTAGTCCTTTAAAGTCCGTCAAGCCTGATTCACTCTCAAAGTGCAGGTTATTTGCCAGTTCAGAGATAGAAAATAGCTGGAGCTGCAGTAGGTAGTGTAATACTGTCTAATGGCATTTCCCAGGTATGCAGCAGCTATCCAATATACACATGATAATTAGACACATTCTCAGTTTTCAAGTTTGGACTAAAATATCGGTTTGTTTATTTAATATTAAAAGTACACGCGTTTAAGTTAGACAGTCTTCTCCGTTCAACTCTATAGTAAAATAAGCAGAGTTGAATGAAGCCCAGTGACACATAAATCTAACACATAAATCTAACTAAGACCTCAGTTGTGATCACAACCATCACATGTGATCGCTCACTCATTTGCTTGTGTGCACTGGTATTGGTACTGGTGTCTCTGGAAACTCTCTTGGCTGTGTTGTGGTGTTGTTCTGTGTGACCTTACTTTACCATAATACTGCCTTATCTAGTTATAACACAGTTATTATATTACTAAGCTCTTTATACCTTTAACTGATGGCCTGTTTCAACACTCCTGACAAGTCCTGACATCTGCAACTCATCTCACCCAAGAACCACACTGTTCACTGCCCTACATGTCTGATCTCACCCAAGAACCACACTGTTCACTGCCCTACATGTCTGATCTCACCCAAGAACCACACTGTTCACTGCCCTACATGTCTGATCTCACCCAAGAACCACACTGTTCACTGCCCTACATGTCTGATATCACCCAAGAACCACACTGTTCACTGCCCTGATCTCACCCAAGAACCACACTGTTCACTGCCCTACATGTCTGATCTCACCCAAGAACCACACTGTTCACTGCCCTGATCTCACCCAAGAACCACACTGTTCACTGCCCTACATGTCTGATCTCACCCAAGAACCACACTGGTTACTGCCCTACATGTCTGATCTCACCCAAGAACCACACTGTTCACTGCCCTACATGTCTGATCTCACCCAAGAACCACACTGTTCACTGCCCTACATGTCTGATCTCACCCAAGAACCACACTGTTCACTGCCCTGATCTCACCCAAGAACCACACTGTTCACTGCCCTACATGTCTGATCTCACCCAAGAACCACACTGGTTACTGCCCTACATGTCTGATCTCACCCAAGAACCACACTGTTCACTGCCCTACATGTCTGCTGGACTGGACTAGAATTCGCTGTCTCCGCTCCCTTGCCAAAACCATGCATCTTAGTGTCTGTGCATGTCATTAGCCTACTCACTCTCTCTCTCTCTCTCTCTCTCTCTCTCCCTCTCTCTCTCTCTCTCTCTCCTCCACAGGAAGGTTCAGGGACATGCCAGGTTCAGATTCAGTCTATCAATATGAATATTCCATCAGGTCCTGCCAAATACCCCTCAACCCTTCATCTGCATGCCCACATGGCAACAGGCCTGCCTGCACACCCATCACTGGATGCTTCTGTCTCTCCCTCCCAACTACATCCCTGACTTAACTGCTGCTGCTGCTGGAAATTCGAGTCCCAGATTAACTCCTGATTAGCCGTTCGATTGACCATCGCCCCACACACCGAATGTCCTCACAGGAACCTCAGATCACCTGACTGTTTAGACTGTTCCTTAGTTCAACAATACCAGTAATTCGAACCCTCCACTCTAATGGTCTGGTGAGAAGAGTTGCCTGTCTAACACTCTTGGTCCCTCTCAAAGTCGTTCCCTTTTTTATTCCCAGAGAGGTCACTCTGGCATCGGGCACGCCCACTGGAGGCTTATCGGCCCTGGGATTCTGTGAGACCGCTTTGTGACAGCCTCTGTTGTGAAAACCTGCTGTGCAAATGAAACTGCGTCGAGTTGAGCCGAAGTTTCCACTGGACCCTGCCAGATGCCATACTTCACTGTCCACAAGGTGTCTCCCATTTCCATGGAAATGATCCGTGACAACAGAGATTAAGGGATTTTTACTTGTCCAAACATCTGTCAGCCCAACAAGTCTCAGCCAAGATTCGCGGGTTTTCTAAGGCGTCTTTCACTGTAACTGTAAACTCTAGAAGCTGAAACATAAG
This sequence comes from Chanos chanos, assembly GCF_902362185.1. NCBI lineage: Eukaryota > Metazoa > Chordata > Actinopteri > Gonorynchiformes > Chanidae > Chanos > Chanos chanos. The sequence goes on along the minus strand of NC_044499.1, from coordinate 51,012,259 downwards.
CCTGGGGTGAAATTGCATAGATGGAAATTAACATAATTTTGTACATTATAAGAAAGAAAAACTGCCATTGAGATTTCCTAACATAGCTACATCTTAAAATTTCCAACTCAATAATTTTACAGGACAAATTGTTGTGAAGTTGAATTGGTTTTTGTTGTTTATTTGTCTGTTGACAGAAACTCTTGCATTCAGTAAATCCAAACTGGCAGGTTCCGACATAACAGTACATCATAACAGCTTGAGTGAGAAGAGTGGTTTGATCCTGCGTGCTGTCACACTAACATACTGCACACTTCTCTGTGTGTTTGGATGATAGTGTGATGTCACCTTGGCTCACGTTAAGGTTTCCAGGCCTTTCCTGGTTCTGTTTACCCTGCTCCAGTGTGCTCGGGTGGACGGCTCTAATGAAAGCCCTCTGGAGGTGTGAGCACTGCTCAGGATACCGTACTGAACAGCTGCCTGGGTTTCCAGTAAGAGGCTGAGGGAGGGGAGTGTGTATGTGTGTGTGTGCGCGTGTGCACGTGTGTGTGTGTGAGAGAGAGAGAGAGAGAGAGAGAGAGAGAGAGAGAGCATGTGTGCCAGTTGGCACCATGTGCCTAAATTGTATTTAAAGCATTAGCTCATTAGCTGCCTGCCTGGGCATCGTCGACTTTCTGGCCTTTTTCTGGAGAGGGTTGGCGATTCTATAGCAGCACCCAGTCAGCCTCCATGTTTGGAAGAGGGTATTCCCAGTAGTCTTTTTCCCTAGATCAAATATTTAAAGAAAAGGTTCACCCAGGGTTTTGTTGTTTTTTTTTTGTTTTTTTTTTAAATTTGTCCTTTGACCGTCGCGTTCCTCTTACCGTAACGACAGGGCCGAGTGGAGGTTTGATGGCTGAGTGTCAGCGCGGTCGACGTCAGTATCCTTATAGCTGAGAACAATAGCACTGCCTCAGCCCCTGAGATCTGGATCGTTCTAGTTTAGCCTTTTTCCTGGTCTGCTACACCCCCATTGTTCCCCAACCATCAGGGAGGTGAACAAAGAACTTTGAGACAAGGTTATTGCAACCTGTGGAATAGATCAAACCCCAACCCACGGAGTTTGGAGAAAAAGAAAAAATTCCTATGCTTTGGTGTCTGATTGAAGATTGTGCTGAATTCACTCATACCCTTAAGGCAAAAAAAAAAATCTGTATTGATTCAGTAAAGACCAACTGAAATCATAATCATCATAATTATTATCATTATCGTTATTATTGTTAGTAGTGGTAGTCATAGTCATAATAGCAGCATGTGAAATTGCAGGCTTCATTTTGCACAGTTTTACATTCTTGTGTTGAACTTCTCTGGCAAAGCTGCGATTTTTTTCACAACACTCCTGGAATGTCCCTTATCACAGCACATTTCCAGTAAAAAAAATATATATGCGTGGATGTCTTCTTTTCTTTTGATTGGCCGTCTGGCTTCTCTCCTTTCTGCAACCTTGATTGGTCAATCATGCTGTAGCCTTTGGCAACGTGCCTGTAAAATGCATTGCAAATGCAATTTCTTCAAGTCATAAAAAAAAGCTTCTTTTTTTCATGTTAAGAAAGAAAGAGCTTCTGTTGTTTTGTGGGACATTACGGAACTTACTGGAAAACGCTTTGAAAGGGCCCCCTTCATTCCCCTTTTTTTCTCTGAGAGTTGAAAGATTATCTTTGCAGACTGCATTGCGCCTTTGTTTTGACCAAAGCCATGCACATGCAGTTAGCTCTATGCGTTTTTGTGTATGCTGCATATTTATGATGGAAATCTAGGTAGAAGGGGGAGGCATTTCAGAACAGTGGGGCGCTTGTATTTCCCAAAGTCTCTCTCTCTCTCTCTCTTTCTCTCTCTCTCTCATCCCCCCCGCTCTCTCTCTCTCACTCGCTTTTCAGACTTCATCACAATTGCTTTTCAGCTGAGCCCTCTGAATATGTTGGCATCAAATCCACTTGCAAATATTGACATGCAAACCCATTTAGGGAAGGAATTTGAGCTGCTCTGTATTGGTATGGCTTAAAGTGCACTGATATTAAACACATATTCACTTAACTCTAGAGTCGTCTCCCACTTAAGATATATACCTGGTCAGTTTTCACTTTTGTCATTATAATTCACGCATATGGTCTGGACTCCATTACGCTCCCGTCTAATAATAGCTCAGACTACGTTAGTGATGTCATATTTAATTTTGCTGGCACTAAATGAAAGGTTTAGAGCTGGGTGCTGCTATTTCAGCCACGTTCAATGCTGCGATCCCCAGTGTGAACGAGCCCAAAGTGGACACACACACACACACACACATTGGCAGGGTGTGATGTACCTATGCCTGGGTCCAGTGAGAGGTGAACGGGGTCAAACATAGGGCAGCCCATTATGACATCAGTGAGACTGGACACCACAGATCCTGGTTCTGTTCTGGTGAGCTGTTTATAGGTACACA
>NC_044499.1:50987316-50999816 GCF_902362185.1 Chanos chanos | reverse complement strand
GGGTTAATGATGTACCGAGCAGTTGATTTTGACGTGCCGCGTGTTTTAGCGACGCGTCTGACAGATCTCTTCTGCCTTTTGAATCCCACGATGGCCACTTCTTTCACTTGCACCAACTTTTATCCAACGCTGGCAGCAGTCTCCCAAGGCAAATCCCAAGGTTTGAGCCAAGTTCTGACAGCTCTTTCACGCACGCAGAGACACACAAACACCCCTGGTAAATAGAAAGGGGGGGGGGGGGGCAACATGTACGAAAAGTGCTGTAACTGACGTGAATGTAAATACCCTCAGATGAGAACTGCCACTTTAGATCCACCACCGTTCAGTTTGGTTTTGTTTTTTTTTTTAATTTCAGGGTGCCCGGAGACATCGTCAGACCAATAACATCGACAACAAATACAAATGGAACTGACTTCATAGACTTTTCAAGCCCACTCTCTTTCATAAAAATATTCCTCAAAGTCAGAATTTAAAATTGTATTGGATTGTTTTGATGTTCTCGTGTTGAAACTGTTAAGCTACCAGTACCATAGAGATGATAGCTTCTGTTCACTCACAAACTTTTGCAGCTGATGGCAAAACCAATGCAAAGGTGAAGCGCCTGTCTGCTGAACGGTGCGAGGTCACGGGGGGTCCGGGAGAGGGGCGGATGACAGGTCGTTTGATCCGCCGGCAGGCTGCCGGGGAACCGAGCTGGCTCAGTCTGGTGTTTACTGTGGAATGTGGGCCTAAAAAGTGGCTTTCCAGGAAGGTTTGAGATGGATTGAGATGAATTATCTGAGATCAGGTCTTTTAGTTGGATTCCTGGAACTGCAGTGTGGTCTTTGTTTTGACTGGGCTTTTCCCAATTTATGTTATTGCTGAACGAAAGAGAGAAAGGGAAAAAGAGGGGGAGAAAGAGAGGGATCGCTGAAAGAGGGATGGAGGAGTGTGAGAGAGGGGGGGGGTGCTATTTAGCTGTCATTCCTGCATGTTTCAGGGATGATAATCCCGCTATTATGTTTAAAAAACACACAAAAATATTGTTTTGTTTCATTTTGAGAGACAGAATCTGAATCATAACAGTTTTATTCCATATGACGTGAGGTATTTATGTGCGTTTGGGAAAGCAAAAATTTTGTTGTCTTGTCCGCTTTGGGGAATAACGGGAAAGACTTCGCTGTCTTTCCTGACCGCGACAGGACTCAGAACTGGGGGAGGGGAGAGAGAGAGAGAGAGCAGTGTCTGCAGATTTACTGAGGTCTTCGTGCACAGCATGAGTAAACTGCTTTTCTCTGAGACTTTGGGAGGTTAGACGTAAGCAGACAGGAAATATTTTCCTGAAGACCGTCTGAAAAAAAAAAAAAAAGTAAAAAAAAAAAAAAAGAATGCCGTCAACAGGTCGTTTCACACCAACACAACTGACCACAGTCCACACAACCACTGTTTAAAGACAAGAGGCCAACTCAATGTCTCACACAACCACCCACCACCCTCTCTCCTGCACCTCTAATACTGGTACTGACTGACTGACTGTAAAACTACTGTAATAACAACTGATATTCAGGTCATGGTATTTATCCATAAACGAGCACTGACCAACGTCTCTTGGCTCTTGTAAAGGCTAAACTAACATGGAGTGGCGTGGAGCACTGGATGAAGTCAGGATGTTTGTTGGGGAAAACACTGGCTGTCGTTCTGCCTTGTGGGGAAGCGATGACTCACCCTCGGCTCTCTGGCTCCCTCACACCATCTCCTCTCGCTCTCAGCCCGAGTCAAAGGGTGCACCTGAATTGCTGACTCAATTAATGTTGCCATGACGACAGAATTATTTGTATTTATGGCCTCTTTAATTCAAAACCACCGTGTGGCTTTTAGTCGGATTCCGAGAGGCGTTTTTATAAACAGACAAAATCAGGAATGTTTCAGACTGCACACACACGCACACAGACCTGACACGGAGAAATGAGGCAATAGCTCATACGCTGGCAGAAACCCAAATTCCATAACTATACAGTATTTCAGACAATAAAAAAAAGGATCAAAACAAAACAAAACAAAACAAAACAGAAAAACTCCGATATTTTTTTCACACTCTCAAAACCATTTGCTTCGAAAACGTCTTTGGATTTTAGTATATTTATTCAGAAAATTTGGTTCTGGGAAAACCGGACGGTGTGGGTGGGGGGGTAATAGTCAGAGCAAACCGTGTGGGTTTTTTTTTGTTTTTTTTTTAGAAGGAAAAAAACTTCTCTCAACATTGTTGAGTAAGTACGAGGCCCCAACTTTCTAAAAGACAACTGATAAATTTCTATTTTATCTTCTGATTCAAACAACATCATTTCTGACTCAAAGCCAATGTTTCATCACTTTATAACCATATTACAGTAATCTACCCATATGACAACTACAGCTTTCTTCCCAGAAATGGTAACAGGGATGTCGTATCTTCCTTCTCATGCACAGTCACCCCATTCACAGCTGGAGCCATGAATCAGCTGAGTGCCCAACACAATGATTCTCAGCCCTCATCCCAGCCGACGGCCCTGTGCCAAGAGCACCCAGGAGGGCCCTGGGGCATGTCCTGGGGAGATTTAAGCTTGATACGGACGAGGGTGGGTCAGACTCATAGCGAGATGGGGAGAAACCGTGAGAGATGCGGTGGAATGCAGTTGGCGCAGCGTAAGCGACGTCACAGGCATCGGCGAAGAATGCTACACTGCCGAATTCAAAGCTGCACTTTGAAGGGAACACAAGAGTTTCCTGATCGAGAACTAATGAGTCACACAAACAGAAAACACACACCATTCCTCGAGGAACTGAGCTGGATGATGATACACCCACCCACACACACAGACACACACACACACACAAGACAAAAAAGGATACCGCCATTAATGAGAAGAGAAGAGAGAGCAGACGCATATAACGTCATACTGATGGAGAGATACATTTAAACATACATTTCCAGAGATTGTTCTACTGGGTGTCATTTACAGTTATGAAAACCACAATGACTTTCATCTTGTTCAAATGCCAAAATGTGTGATTTTACCTTTTAAGCCACACTGTTTTGTTTTCTTGGCCCAAATCCTGGTCCAGGGGATATTCCGCGAAGGGAGCTCCTCTCACTTGGCTGGATGACTTACACAAAAAGTCAAAACTTTCCATTAGTGATTTTCCATAGCTGCACTCCTATTGGTTCTAGATATCTAAGTAACCGAGAAAACAGTTTCATAGAATCCAACGCCGCCCCCAACACCCACAGACGACTTTCTGAACATTAAACAGGTCTTATATATTTTTGTGCAATATGTAATCACAGAAGGATACTGTGGACTCAGAATTCTTTCTCTTGACTTATTTATTTTCCTAGAGTTTGATTTTCTGAGCGAGTATGAGCTGGTGTAATTGGGATACCTGAATTAAAAACATCCCTTTGCCCTCAGAGTAAATATTTTCCCTGGTTCCCGACATATGCGGCCCGGGGAAAGGAAGATGCCATGACCTTTGAACTCCGGCAACAACAACACTGGAGAAGACTGAAGGCAGTCTGACATGACCCTGCCATCCACGTGTCTGACAAGACCACTCTTTTCTGCCATGTTCCCAAATATGAAACTAAACGACGATTCCTGTTGAAGCGCCTGTCAGGCAGTTACGTTAAATGTGCTGTTATACCTGCGTGGCCATGTCGTAATCTTAATTTGTCTACAGGAAGTGCTTAGGAAATAGCTGTTTGATCTTAAGCAATTCTCAGTGAACACATTACATTTGCATGAGTTAAACTCATAAGGGGAGACAGACTCCCGCAAAATATACATAAATGCACAAACATAAGTTGGCAAAGGTCACAAAGACTCCGGACCTTTAACAGATCCACGCCATAACATACTCCAACATCCTGAGATATATCACTGTATTTTTTCAAAGTTATTTCTTTCTTCAGTGTTTTCACAGAGCACATAGCAATAATGGATTTGGCCAATTAACATGCATTCCATTGCTCTGTCACACACTTCCAAAGAGGAAAACTACTTTTCTTTGGACTATTAGACAGAAATGATTGGAAGAGACATTCATTCCTGTCAGTAAACACAGTGTGTGTACACAGCATACACATGTTTATATCTGTTACTCATCGTCCACATACCTATCAAAATATACATATATGTGTGAGCTTGTGTGTGTGTGTGTGTGTCTGTCTGTTTTTCTGTGTGTGCGTGTGCGTGCGTGTCTGTTTTTCCATGTGTGTGTTTCTGTATGTGTGTGTGTCTTTCTGTCCGTGTGTATCTGTTTTTCTCTGTGTGTGTGTGGCGGCTGTAGTAACTCTGAAAGTGGCATGTGAGGACACATCTGTTCCAGAGAATGAGTCAGACCTCTATAACTGCTCTGACTTTTAAACACTTTTGTTTCTCTCTCTCTCTCTCTCTCTCGCATCCCTCTTACAAACACTCAGAGAGAGAGAGAGAGAGAGAGAGAGAGAGAGAGAGAGAAGCCCTGAAAGAAAGCAGAAAGAGAAGCATTTTTTTGGAGTCATTTTTTCAGATAGCTCGTGTTTTTTGTTGTTGTTGTTGTTGCCGTTGTTTTTTAGCTTCCCCACATTTCAGATCATAATTGTATTTTTGATTGTCCAGCCCAGTGTGCTATATATGTTGGTATGAGGCTTTACAATAGATGCTTACCCGAGTACATGTAAAGCCCGTCAGCTGGTGCCACTGATTTCACATTTGAAAACATTTTGTATGCGTGTGTGTGTGTGTGTGTGTGTGTGTGTGTGTGTGTGTGAGTGCGCGTGTGTGCATGTGTGTGAGTGTGTGTGTGTGAGCGACATGATAAACTGTCCCGTTGAGGTTCAACATGAAGAAACTAAAAGGAGACTCTCACTAGTTTGACATTCCAAAAGCCTAGAGAGAGAGAGAGAGAGAGAGAGAGAGAGAGAGAGAGAGAGAGAGAGAGAGTGACTCAGAATCCTAATCTCGCCTTCCTGCATTACTGTACCAGGAACTGTACACACACACACATTCACATACACACACACACTCACATACACAACCCCTTCTCTCTCTTTCCATCTCTCTCTCCCTTTCCATCTCTCTCTCTCCCTCCCTGTCTTTGTCTGCCAAACCTTGTCCTCAGTTCACCCCTGGGCTGAGGTCAGACACTCAGGCTGAGGAGGCCGTTTGTGTTTGCCCTGGTGGGCAATGCTCTCTTTGGGAGAAGAATGGCTGGTGTATGTGTGGAAACTGGGGGTTAAACAAAGTTGAAATGTTTTAACAAAACATTTCTCTTTTTTGTTCATTTGTTTGTTTTTCAAATATTTCAAACTTTTGTTGGTGTGGCTTGTGAGTGCGAGCATGTCACGCAACTAAAGCAGCCTGCACACTCCACCGTTTAAATACCAGTGTGTATATGTGTGTGTGTATATATATATATATATATATATACACACACACACACACACACACACACACACACACACACACACACACACACATATATACACACACTGTACATGCTTAGATAGTTTAGTGAAACCATTCTAACACAGAGCATAATGTACTTGTTCAAGTGAATTATTTGAGCGTGGTGGAATGTTATGGAATGTCCGTGTTGGTTCTGTTCAGCATCAAAAGCTTTCGCAATGGATTTTTCTAAACCTCCTGAAAAAGAGGTTGTGACGTCAGCTTTTCTGAATGAAGTTGCCAGACTAATACCGTAATTCACGCTGTCACGCTGAAAGCGGGAAGGTAGAATGAAGGCGTCGAGATGGAGTAAGTCTCGCGCGTTCTCACGGCCTGTCTGTCATTTTTTCAGCGCTCGCTTGCCATTAGTCCCTGCCGTTTCCATAGTGACGGCCGACTTGTTTTGGAGGACTTGTACAGCACGTGAGCCCACGCAGCAAACTAGCGTATTCCGACTTTTCCGAGGTTTTTTTTTTTTTTTCTCTCTCTCTCTCAGTCATTTGAGAATTATCTTGTATCCTTTAACACCTTACAGTGACTTGGGATCGCTGTTTTAAGTTGCTCCCCTACTTGCAGCCACTTGGGCGTGTGTAGTTTTATTGTAAGCACAAGCCGAGCGGCTACTTCGGCAGATGAGAAATTCTTCTCACCACATGTCCTGCGTGTCCACATGGTGTAACTCTGTGATGCACAACCATGGCATTGCTTGAGGTAAACTGACGCACGTCTTCAAGTGCGTGAGCTAACCTGCTTACAGGAATCTTACTCACCAGATAGTAACTCTTTAGTGAGCATGTCCCAGCAGGACGGAACAGCATTCGTCTCCAGGAATACGGCGAACACTCGTGACAAGCGCAGGATTCAGGGCGTGGTCCCTGGCTTGCCGTGAGGTGAGCCGTGGGGTGGGTGGGTTGTGAGGAGGAACAGGGATGTGGCATGTTATGACTACAGAGACCTTTGTGTCTGTTGGGCAAGACACAGCTGTGTCACAATTTGACTCGTGTCCCATTCAGGCTCTCTCTCTCTCTCTCTCTCTCTCACACACACACACATACACGTTCTCTCCACGTTCCACAGCGGGGATCCATAATCCATGTGTCTGAGAACAGGGCTGTAAGCCTAAATAAACAGACAGTAAAAAAAGAGGTATTATTAAAACAAACAGACAGTCTTACAAGTGAGATTCACCGTTTGAATCCCAGAAACACACACGGTGCTTACCAACTCTGTGGACAGGAATCCGCGGGAGCACGACTAGCTGTGTGGGTCACTCTACTCTTGTGTGTTTTTGTGTAGCCTTAGGTTTAAAGATGTTATGTGGCCTGCAACACCATGCTCCTCTTAGTGTAAAAAAAAAACTGGGAATACCTTCTTACAGGACAGAGACAGTGTCTCAGTAACATCATCTGGGTTATCCACACAAGTGCTGAGTCAGGGTCACTGTGCATTCCGAAACAAGAGAAAATGAAAATAAAAATATTATGGAAAAAAAAACCCTAAGGATGCTGCACTTCTTGAAATGCAACATAACCCACTTTTGCTCACACAGAGAGGAGCAGTACAGGAAAGGGCACATTATTTTTTTATCGTAAATATGGCCAGTTGCGGTATGCTGCTGACGTTTTTCCAGTTGGTATACTGGAACACTCTAGAAAAGGAAAAAAAAAAAAAACAGTCTCAATCAAAATATAGAACCGGGACAATAGGTGGATGACAGACAGATTCTTTGAAATCTACACAATGCCGGTGTGGAGACGGAAAGGGCTGTGATGGTGAAAGCTGCCTGCCCATGGGGTTGTTTCTGGTAAGCCAGGTGTGTCAGAGGGACAGATATGTCTCATCATTGGCTCACGGGCCAGAGCTAGAGACCTGATTGGTCAGCAGACTTTTTCCCATATATGACACATTCTCACGCACACGCACATACTCACACACTCACACACACACACACACACACACATTTTCCAACCTGAGCACACTGATTGTTCTTTCCCAGTAAACCTAATGCTGGTCCTCTCAACACAGAGGTCTCTCTCTCTCTCTCTCTCTCTCTCAACAGCTTAACACAAGCACACACACATCAAATCTACACGCGTGAGTTGACAGTGAGATTTCAATGTTGTTGCCCCACATAGAGGTCAGGTATGACTGAATGTTTCCAGGGCAGTTGGGCTGCACTGAACATTTTTTTCTTCAGATCAAAAACAAAAACAGAGACCGGAGCAGAGCCGCAGAGCCCGGGGGAGAGCATGTTTGTTTCACTAGTCCTGTATTGGCACGCCTGACTTAACCCGTCTAGGGTTTAACAGTCAGTGGAATGGGATGGACTCAGGAGAGACAGAGCTGGAATCAGAACAGGGCCCATTGGAAAGTTTGTTGTCTGGGCTGAGACGGATCAGTGTTGGGCTGTGTTGCTCTGGAGTCCGTGCATTATCACACATGCATGCACACTGCATGTTTAAATAAGAGGCTTTAGGGTTCTGCTTGATGCACGGGTGAGACCACTTGTCTGTTAGGCGCTAGATGTAGTGTTCTCAGAACAGTTAACAATGGATACTGAATATATGGGGTTTATGTTCCACTGACTGTGAACAGACAGTAGGATTGTCCTAAGCTCTGAACACAATGCCAGTGTGCAGCAGTTTGCTGATTAGATTTGAGTAAATGACTGAGAGATGCACAGACGTTGAGATATGTCACCATCTGGAAACTGCAGCAGACAAAGCAAACACGTCATCACAGAGGTTTCCTCTTAAAACGCTGATGTTTATTTTGGTTTATCAGTGAGTGCGTGTGTGTGTGTGTGTGTGTGTGCACGTCTGTAGGTGTGAGTGTGTGTGTGCGCGCGTGCGTGTGTGTGTGTGTGTGTGTGCACATGACAGGTGGAAGCATGCAGAGAGGTGGAAGTTTGCATGTCATCATTCTATCCCTCCCTCTCTCTCTCTCTCTCTCTCTCCCTCTCTCTCTCTTCATTTCATGTCACCTGAGACAGTCACATGGAGGAACACCCCTCCCACACAAACACGCCTCCTCTGTACGCCCCCCCCCCCCCCCCCCTTTTAAACACACTGTCTCTCTTCACCCCAAACAATTCTCTCAACCTCTTACCAACCCTGCCTCCCTCCTTCTAAAATCATGTCTGTCCATGCCTGTGTGTGTCTGGAGTGTGATAAAGTCACACATTCAAAGGCCCGATTGTTTGACTCACTCAAGTCTGGACTGTTTTCATCTCACTATCTTCTCTGCTCCTCAAGGGCGAACTCCTTCTTTTTTCTTAGTTTCGTTGGGATACGCTGTGTGTGTGCGCGTTGTGCTTATGGTTCTATTTTGGGTTTGTTAGGAAGGAAGACTCATTGTATTGCTTCTGTTCCGTTTGCGTCAGTGTGTCAGACAAAGCTCTTTTCCAGCTTTCATCAACAAGAAAAGAGGAAGAGAAATTGAGAAATGGTGAAATAGATGCATATACTTCCTTGGTGGGGGTGGGGGTGGGGGTGGAGGGGGGGGGGGGGGGGGGGGGGGGGGGGGGGGGGGGCTTGAGCTCCTTTTATATGACACATTTATAAACTCACTGCTGCCCTTGCATTTCCAGGGAAGAGCTAAAACTCTAAAGAGCCAAATTTGAGCCTGTGTGTGTGTGAGTGTGTGCGTGTGTGACGCATTCATTTTCCATGGAATCACTCTGTAACCATCTGGAACTCTCAGCCTGGGGTGGAAACACTGGTGAGAGACCACTCTGGGGCTGACGTCTGATCGTTTCTCTTCACAAAAAAAAAACAAACAAAAACAGGCACGCAGCATGCAACATGCAAAATGCATTTATTTTCTTTGGTTATTTAGTTATTCTTAGTAAACTTGAAGCCAGTGTTTGTTCGGCATTCTCAGGGCACAGGCAGGTCAGAGAGAATAGTTCTGAAACTCATGACATCAGATATTCTTTTCATTGGTGCAAGCTAGAGCTCTTAGTAACCACAGAGGCCAAGACAAGATCAGTACAGATACATGGGCTGTGTACTGCATACTGCATACTAGCCTAGTATACACTGCATACTGCACACTACTCCACATGCTAGTATACAGTATGATACGCAAATATGAGAACTTTCGTGTAGGGTACTACACGTTTGCTATCAGTTGGGCTATCTGTTCTGTTAAAATCAAACAACACATGACAAGCACAAATATGTATCAAAAGTTGCCCTATAAGAAAGCGTATGAAGACTTATTACACCAAAATATGCAAATGATACATTTATATTCGGAACTGCAGCTGGAGCTGAAGCCGCTTCTGTCGCTGTCCGCCATGTTTTTTAAATTTTTTGACAGTTGAAAATCACCGCGTTGCTTCATGGGATGCAGTACCCAACGAAGTGAGCCCCGGTTGTATACTGCAAATTTTCGCCAGAGTAGCACATCATCCGGGTAACTGTTGTGTACTCCAACACTTTTATTTTTCACGTACTGCATACTACTTACTACTTTTACGTCACAATTAGTATGCGAGTAGTATGTAGTATGCCATTTCGGACACAGCCATTGTGTATGAGAGTATGTGATGTGTGTGTGTGCGTGTGTGCGAGGAAAGGACTGTCCATAGTGACCATAGACCAGCCAATAGCTGAGCGTTCTTACATTTGATCCAGAAGCAGTCCATGAAGACATACTGTAAGGTAAAGGAGTAGTTTGTTTGTTTTGTAATGAACATAACCATCAGAACCAACTGTTTGACGGGCAGCTTACCATTACTGTTTTTAATTAGCCTCAGATACGACATCAGTTGTGAACTATTGGCTGGTCTATGGTCACTATGGACAGTCCTTTCCTCGCACACACGCACACACACACATCACATACACTCATACACAATGGCTGTGTCCGAAATGGCATACTACATACTACTCGCATACTAATTGTGATGTAAAAGTAGTAAGTGGTATGCAGTACGTGAAAAATAAAAATTTTGCAGACAGTTACCCAGATGATGTACTATTCTGGCGAACCGATAGCAAGCGTGTAGTACACTACACGAAAGTTCTCATAATTGCGTACCATACTGTATACTAGCGTGTGGAGTATACAGTATGGTACGCAATTATGAGAACTTTCGTGTAGTGTACTACACGGTTTCGGTTGATCTGTTTGTTCTGTTAAAAAGTATCAAAAGTAGCCCTATAAGAAAGCGCATGAAGAATTATTACACCAGAATATGCAAATGATACATTTATATTCGGAACTGCAGCTGGAGTTGAAGTTGAAGCCGCTTCTGTCGCTCCCGCCATGTTTTTTTAAATTTATTGGCCGTTGGAAATCACCGCGCTCCTTCATGGGATGCAGTACCCAACGAAGTGAGCCCCGGATGTATACTGCAAATTTTCGCCAGAGTAGTATATCATCCGGGTAACTGTCGTGTACTGCAAAATTGTAATTTTTCATGTACTGCATACTACTTTTACGTCAAGATCATTATGCGAGTAGTATGTAGTATGCCATTTCGGACACATCCAGTGTTTTCTGGGCCAGAATGAATACTTTAACTCACTTACCTGTAGCGATAGATATTGTACTCCAGCCCAGTGCGGCCTGAACAACTAGCTCTCACGAACATTTACTAAATGAGTAAGTTAGTAAGTAAGTAAATAAATAAATGAATGAAGAAATAAATAAATAAATAAGACTACATATATATATGACAATTCTAGGTAGGCTATTTGGACTAAAAGAGACACTGTAAAACGATTTTAAGTCATTCGTGCTGAAGATTGAAGGGCAATACCTGGACCGTTCGACTACCCATAGACATTAGCTTTATGGATAAAACAGGAGCTGAAAACATTAAGTAAGCGTTAACAAAATGATTTCTCTTTACTCCTCACTGTTTCACTGTAGTTTTCTTTTCTTTTTTTTTAATAGTTTCTCTAAAGTACGAACCCATGGCTGTATGATTCTACTTGTTAAAGCGTTCTTGACAGATCAAGAGCGTGTGAGGTCAGCGTGGAAGCTTTCTAAAAAACGACAGTGTCCCGTTTTAATTTCAAACTTGGCACAGTATATTTGTCAAGTTGTATGTTGGACAGTTCTATTATTTTTATGCGAAAAAATACATTTTGACGACGAGCGATGACAAACGTTTTTTGATGTTGACGACAGTTGGGCTTAACTGGCTGTTCCGCCTCATTGAACGTCTCTCTCTCTCTCTCTCTCTCTCTCTCTCTCCCTGGAAACTCTGTCTGTGGCGGTCAGTAATACGCATTCTATCTCAGACAAAAACCCTAAAAAAACTCATCACTTCATTTTCCAAGTCTGAAAGACCAACGTGCTACGGCAAGAATCGTTTTGTCTCAATGAAATGTTGAGACAAATGTCTGAGAAAGACGAGTCTGGTATTGTGAATAGTCTCAAGTGGAACAGCTCATTACTGGACAGCCCAAGTCTATAAAACACCATAGATGAATTTGCTTATTTCCATGACTTTACGTACACCCAATACATCATTTTGATAGCAATTGTTTGAAATACCTTATAGCTAATTTAGTAGTAATAGTAATACATCTACAAATACACGTTTGATCAAAGTGAGAGTGAATTGAAGCGTTCATGAGAGCAAAGTACAGAAGCTGACAAATAACACGAAAAGTTTCACTAAAGAACTGAAACAGTTTTCGTTTTCTGTCACCCCCCCCCCCCATAAAGCTCTGAAAAGGCAGAAGTTTCTCTATTTCAGAAAACATTCAGATGAAAATGTTGGGTGAGGGTGCATTTTTCTTTAACATTGTGCGTGTGGGTTGTGGTCTCTGTGATGTGAATCTGTGAAGCGTAGAGACGAGGGAAGCGTTCTGAATCCGTGAGTTTTTGCGTACGCTTTCCAGTAAGCTGCTGACCTCCAGCCGCAGGTCGTAAGGTGACATAAATGAAGAGTGAAGAGCGCAGAAAAATGGAAAAACTTTATCAGTAGCCACTCACAAAACATCAAAAAAAAAAAAAAAAACCAAACAAAAAAAACAACCCTCATAAACCCCCTCGGGAAATTTATCAAACCCCATAAAACCTCATAACACCCTT
>NC_044499.1:50909816-50979816 GCF_902362185.1 Chanos chanos | reverse complement strand
TCAGACAGCTGTGCCAAAGCCCGCAGTCCAAAGACGCCCGTAAATGGGCCAGTTCCACTTGGCAGGCCACAGTGGAAATGTGTACGTCATCTCATACAACCGAGTCTGGGTCCTTCCTTCCAAACTCACACATACACACGCACAAACACAAACGCCTAAAACTTGACTGACCGGAGAAGTCGGAAGGCGAGGATCCAGGAAAGCTTTTCCCGATCGATGGAGAGCGCTGGATCCCAGCCAGAATGGCACACTTTGATCCCACACATTCTGCCCTGGACCAGAACAGGACGATCCCCAACACCAGCCTTCTAGCCCCTTGCAGCGGTCAGTTCTGCATATCCAGCCTTAGGATTCATCTTCCTGCTGTCCATCAAGCACCAAAACTCCTGCCCACATCGTTGGTCCTCCAGAGGCCAAGGCATGGAAGGCCCAACACTGGCCATCAATACTGAGAGATTCCCTCTCACATTACCCCTTTCTCTTCCAAATTCCACAGGCTGCTAACGCTTTTCCACTCGCCCCCCATTCCGGTGGCTTTTCAGTGGTAGTTCTACCAGCCGCAATTCTCTCGCCTGTAAACCCCCTGGCTCTGAGAGAGAGAGAGAGAGAAAGAGAGAGGGAGAGAGAGAGAGAGAGAAAGAGAAACCTGGTGGTTTGAGCTCCTGGTTTTAAACACACACTGTAGGGGTGTCCAGAGACAGCGGTCCACCCAGGTCTTTAAATGGGAGCATCGTATTCCTCTAAGAACTCCTGGAGCGACTGAGGAAGCTGGTCCCGTTTTCCGGACACGTCAATGTGGCCGTTTAAGGTCTTCCTGCAGAGGTGCTGCAGCGTGGACATGCCGGAGGTCAGAGGTCGGAGAAGCTCCAGAGGAATCTTCTCTCCACCGGAATAGATGAAGTAGGTGCTTCCCCCACCCTCACCACCTTCCTCGCCAGCACTACTCCCTCCACCCACCGGCTGACTGGCAGCCCCGTTGGTTTTGGAAGAGGGCATGTAATGGTGGATGAGTTTGAGCACACAGTCGAACCGTGGAACGGACTGCTGACTCCGCGCATCCGTCTGCAGGAAGAAGGAGCAAGCGTCGCACTGGATCCGTAGGTTCTTGGTGCCCGTGGCCGTCTTCACGCTCAGGGTGAAGAAGTGGCGGTGGTCCGAGCTGTCCCGCACCAGGAACGTTCCGGGCGGTTCTGTGTTTAGCAGGGCGCTGGCCTCCTTCCCGCCCACAGCACTCCAGTAGAATCCGCTCTCCTGCAGCTTGCGAACGGCAGCCAGGACCATGTGGTACTGTGCTTTGGAGCTGAAGGTTTTGTAGCGATGGGGGGGCAGGCGCACGCCCCCCTCCAGCGGGCTGCTGTTCATGGCACAGTCAAACTTGCTGTGGGTTACCATGGCCACGCTCTGCCCACCCCCAGTCCCGCCCGCCAGCCACTGGTGTGCGGGGTCCAGGGCAGAAGGGCTGTTCCAGCCAGGGTGAGTAACAAACGGAGAGCACCTACACAAACCCCACCACTTCGATATTTCCTCAACATCCAGGATCGACAAAGAGGTCAGCAAAGGCAAAAGGGACCTATGGGAGAGGGGGAGATGTGGAGAGAAACAGAGAGAGAAAGACCAGTTAACATTTGAGGAATATCAGAAGTTCGTTCAGAAGTTTGTTAAGCGTGTAATGCGTCTCGTCAGTTTCTTGACACAAGTTTAAAAGTTCAAAAAACCATCCCATTCACACACTCACTCCTCTCTCTAAACCGTCCTGGCATTTTAGTGGCGTCTATAAATTATGGAGCAATCACCTGAGAAAAAGTTAAACTTTTATTCTTAGATGTCTACGTTCAGAAAACAATGAACCGATGTAACAATACTCATTTCTGAGAACAGATTTGCCTTGGGGTGATCCAGTGATCGGAATTTCTTATTTTTAGTTCGTACCAGCTGCTTTGCCAGCGATGAGGCAAACCTGATATTCGCTTCGATCGCGCTCTTGGGCTTTTAGAAAACAGTTTGTGAATGAGCTCCTCCACTTCATTGCGAATAACGTAATTCTTCATTCATGGCGAACGGTCCGTCTCTCGGGTTACGCTGTAAATTCCCCCTACCAGACTCTCAAAGCTAAACGGTGTCTCTAATACAAGTCTCTCTTTCTATCTGTCTATCAGAACGAAAAAAAACTTAATGAACCAGTCCGTTTGCGGTCAGCTGTGGTTAAATCTATGCCGTGCATGAAGTAAGAAAATGAATGTAGGCTACCAAACATTTCTTAGGTTTGAGGATTATAACGGTGTACAGATTAGTCCAATAGATAACCTGAACGTTTCTGAGTTGATGCAGAGAGTAAGTACATAATGGTGCGGTTTCTGTATCCGATCCAGAGGAAAATGAATTAAGCTCGAACAAGCGCTGGTGTAGAAAAAAAAAACAAATCCAAAAATATATTGTGACCAAACGTTACTTTTTTTTTTTTTTTTTTTTTTTTTTACAATAAAGAAGCACAGTTACCTTGATTATGTTCTCCGAATCAACCTTGAAGTTCACACTTAAAAAGCGTATTGCTCCATATCCGTTTGAAACGTCCTGTGTCGCTGTATAGGTTTATATGACTTTATTGTCATGGAATATGTTAGTCAAATCATTCGTAATCGTTATGAAAACCCGTCTCAACCCTCCGGACAGATCTAGTAGAAATGCCGTTCGCAAGAGTGACTTAGGTTGGTATTTGTAGGCTCCTCCCACCCTACCCTTCCAGTAAAGAAAGACACACACACACACACACACACACACGCTCTTTTTCTCTCACTCGCTAGCTCGTTCTCTCGCTATGGCAGATTGCCAATAAATAATCAGTATGACCTTTTTTACGGAGCGATTCCTGGTATTCGCACATGCGCCCTCCCCCTCCTCTCCCCCTCCCCCACCCCAATCCGTTCGCTGGAACCGACAAAGGTGAAAAAGTTAAAGCGCCATTGCGAAAAATGAAACATTGATCACGTCTGATGCACACAGTACATGGTTCACTGCAAAATGCATCCCTGAATCGTATATTTATTTAAAAACAAGGTTCATTTGGAAACAATCAAGATTAGATTAATTAACGTCGCATGGAGTATTGCTGGTTTACATGTCAAACGTATTACCTTGTAGATTTCACCGCTAAACATAAAGAAAACACAAAACTGCACCAAATCATAAATTGCCGTCCTACACTATAGCTACTCTCAGACTTTGCATATATTAAACCGCCTTCTAGCTGCTGCCTCACTGGGGACACTTACTCAGTGCGCCCTCTATTGGATGAAGCGAGTAATGTACCTTAAATTGCTTCCCAATACTATTAGCTCCAATATTCAGACAAAGAATTACGAAGGTAGTCGTCTTTTTTATTCTTTTTTTTTTTTGTTTTTTTAAATTAACGGTATCGTAGAAAAACAACAATCAAATATAAAAAGAGTTGGATGAACAGAAACACGGGGCATAGCCTGGAGATAAGCAATATAATGTACTTTTGTACCATATTAACTCCAATTCTGCATGCCGTCTTGAAAATTCTTAGAGTGAGATAACAATCAAAATTATTGTACAGTCTTTGGGAGCTTGTCTGCAGCCGTCTGAAAAAAAAACATGCTTCATTTCATTTGTTAAGACCTATTTACACGAATGCATTCCGGTAGATAAGACATTTGCTGTCACAACCTGGACGTGAACTAGGTCTGATAGGGATGAAATGTATAGCGCGAAAGAAAACAACCAGGTGTGTGCACCGCGAGGGGGGGGCTATACAAATAAAGTTTCAGTCATTCAAAAGAGAACCTTGAGAAAAATGGCGGCCCCCATGGCATGGAGGAGGCTTGTGTACTCGGTGTACACACCGGCTCTCTCCGGAGTTTTTAGTAAAATTTCCGACAAATTCTTACGGAAACATGACAAAAGAAGAGGGTATGTGGCAAGCACGTAAGCACGTATGGAAAAAGTGAGATTATGTATGGTAGTTTGTAAGCGCGGTGGTGCAACTGATGCGTCGTTGTGTAAGCGACTGTTCAGCACGCTGTGTGTCACACACTGGACCTTCGCACATTCTCGTTATTGAAACTTATGCATCTACAGCGTTTGTGCTGCATGTCTCGGTACTGAAAATTAAACAGGAATTGATGTTACATTACATTGCATGCAGTGTGTCGTAATGTCTGTGCTTGTCTTTTTTCCCCTTTTCTTTCTTTCTTTTTTTTTTGCAGAGGTTGCATAAATGCAGTAAAGCGATCAGCTCTTGGTTTCAGTGACATGAGGTGTCACAGAAACTTAACAAACACATCTTACTGTCTGAAATAGTACAATCACAAGAATGTCAGTTGGGCGTGGAGATGGGGGGTGGTGGGTTAAACGTTTTGAAGGAGATACAATTAGCCGAAGTCAGAGAGAGATTGTATTGGAGATTTGTGTGTTTTCATGGGAGACAGTCGGGCTGAGTCTCTGTCACATGTCAGTGTTTAAATTCAAACTAAGGGCGTGTTGATCCAGTGGAAACGCTCCTCTTATCGACTCTTCCCGCAAACATTACTTCTCTGTCTGAGAACAATGAGGATAGTGTGAACGCTATTTTTCGCTTTCAGCGTTTGATTTAACGTCACTCGCCAGACTATAGCAAGGCTAGCTTTTGCCGATGACTCACTGAAACGACGAACCATTTTCTGGTTTCTTAACTGTGTTATCTGCCCAGTAAATTCACAGCAGAGTTAAGTGTGCCCCCCGGGCAATGGTGCACATTATGTCCGTTTAACAGACACTGTTGTCTAGAGGGCCTCACAGTGAGACACACGATAGTGGATAATCAAGTCCATTTTTGTCTTCAGTCGTCTGATTTATACTTATTGTCGTGCTTATTTTGTTCAAAAACTGGACACATGAGTTTGTTTGCATTTGATGTCCCGGAGAAAACATTGGCTACTTTATTGGTTTGTAATGAAAAACACAGTTTATAATTGCTGCGCTCATCAAGCCTAGCGTTGTCTAAAACACGCCAATTTGGGAAAGTGGAAAAAAAAAGAACTCAGACTGTATTTAGTTTCACAGATCTCTCAGCTGTTGTTGTGTCTCGTCCTTGCAATTCATAGCTACTCCCCCTGGTCCCTCGCATTACTTGCGTTTGCCAACTTCGTGTTGAAATTCCGTTTTGTTTTCTGTGTTTTACGCGGGTGACTTGCTTATTAAGAGGAAACTTTCTCAATACGTAAGAATGTCCTAGCCTGAATCATCGTATTTTTGCAAGCGATGACAGGAACTTTGATTTGTCATTCACAGTTTGGTGAAGAAAATCGCTTTTCCTGTAATAATTAGAGAAGTTGTTTTACCAAATGGCCTTAGTCCACATTGAGAGGGATTTGTCGCATTGAGGTTTTACTTCTGTAGAGGAAGTGCTCAATTTTAAACTTTTGAAAATTGATTTCGAAGTGGTGGTCAGGCTTTCCCCAGCATATTTCGCCATGTTGTGACACTTTGACTGTTGGCATTGGCCCAGTAAAACTGAACTGCAGCATCTCCCCAGTATTTAATCCTACAGTGGAACCAGTGCTCAGGTCATGCTCAGGTCGTCCATTATATCTGAAGTTTTTGATTAATTAAGTCAACAGAGTTCTCTGTTTTAGAGGAGAAAGTCCAGAGTAATATAGCAAGAATAATGTCCCCTAAAATCTCTCTCTCTCTCTCGCTCTCTCTCTACCTCTCCCTCTCAGGTCATCTCTGTTACTCCTTGCTCCTCTCCTGGCTGAAACAGACCCCGTGGTTGTCTCCTCCTCTCGCCCCCCGGGCTCCAGCGGAGTCGAGGGGTTACATTCCCGTTTTCACTGGATCGCCGACCATGTCCCTGCCTTCAGGGTGCCCGGGTCACACATACACATCCTCCGCTCCCCGGATGAGTTTTACCAAGTTATGAAGGTGCGTATGTGGATGGACAGATCAATGTATGTTTGTTTGAGGGCGGGAGGGGGTGTTGGATGTGATTTTTTTTTTTTTTTTTTACCTCTTTTTTTTTTTTAAGTGTATGTTTTGGATTTTAACCCTGTTTTTGCCAATTTACTTTAGTCATGTAGCCCTACTTTGGTGTGTTTCATATGTGTGTCTGTGGGAAATTAAGTGTGTGTGTGTGTGTTCCAGAGCCTCTGTCCTGTGTAACTGACTTTTCCAGGAGGCTGTTAAGGTGTCAGACTGCTATTCATCTATGCTCATGTGATCTCTTTAGAGAGTTATCTTGAAAGTTATCTGTTCCAGTAAAAATGCAACAAGAAAAAAAATGAACCTTCTGTAAGGCCTCCATTGCCATTGGCGTGTGTGTGTGTGTACAAACAGAGGGGAGCTGCTGGCAGGGTGTGTGGTTGCATGGCTGTAAGACTGAAACAGAAACTTTCAAACTTAAAAAAATAAATGAGATAAAAAATCACCAATACTGTGAGAAAGTCCTAAAGATTGATGTTTGAACCCGTTTAAATGACTATTTGAGCAAAATATTCCTGAATTATATTAGAATCCTCCTTTGAATAGATACCACTAATACAGCTAGTCTGGCTTTAAGTGATCTGGCAGAGTGTTCTGTTTGATGTGATCATTTTCGGCATTTCATCCTGCATCTCCTCATTTGTGTACAGGCACGTATAAAAACGGCCAAGCGTCGGGTGGTGATGGCGTCTCTGTATCTGGGCACAGGACCCCTGGAACAAGATCTGGTGTGTGGTCCTCACTCGTGTTCACTCCAGTAAAAAAAAAAAAAATCAGTAAAGTATTTTTCAACGGTTTTCACTCTTTTCTATTTTTGTCTTTTTTTTTTCCAAGGTTGATTGTATGGAGGAAGCTTTGGAGCGGTCCCAGGCTCAAAAGACCCCAGACCTGAGAGTCTCTGTGCTGCTGGACTACACACGCGGGTCCCGAGGTGAGTGAGTCAAGGTGATGTGAAGTCGCCGTGCCGTTATTAGATGGTCACAAAGGGAACATGTGACACCATGAAAGCCTGTAGCTTAGCTCTGTTCAGGGTTTTTTTTTTTTGTTTTTTTTTTAACGACTTGTTTTTACAGCCGCTCTTCAGATGTCACATAATCCTCTTTGAAAGTTTGTTTGGAAAGGCACATACCCTCAGGTGGAACCTACAAACTTGTTTGTGTTTCGACTTAATGACATTGAAGGGAAAGTCCACCCTTTTTGACAAACCAGCTCATTGTCGTCGGGGATGTATCTTTTTTTTTTTTGTCAAAATGGCAGACTGCTTGTTCTTTACACAAATTATCTGCTGGGATAAATATTTTTGAAGTAACTTCTGGCTCTGGATTGCTGAGTTGCGAAGCTCGTGTGTCTCCTAAAGGTCCTTCGATTTTGGATTAATAGCCCGATCTGTGTTTCATCCTGTGTCCTAATGTCGTTTTGAAAACTACATCACTACCAGTAACCCTCATGAGTGAAAATGGTTCAGATGGAAATACATGCCAAGCCCATCCTGTTCCCAGCAGTTAGGCTGTTTACTGATGTGTTATGGAGATGAGCTTCTCCAGGGCAGTATTCCAGGTAAACCCCTCTCTCTCTCCCTCAAAAAATATTCTGGTAATTCGAATGTTGGGTCTAACCTTTGACCGACTTGCTGAGTTGTCTGACTTGCCCTCTTTCGGAAGTTTGAGGTCAACTTGGGCCTGTCCAACCCTATACAAATGCGCAAACAGTTATGCCCCTAACTGTAACATTTACATGTCAGGATCTCTGATGGTTTTTACATTTTACATTTAAATTCATTCATTTAACAGACGCTTTTATCCAAAGTGACGTCCAAGACAGGCAGAATACAAACCAAGCAAATGCGGAATTACTGAATTCAGAGTGTTTTTTGTTTTTTAATCTTCAGCTGAATTTAAAGTCTTTTTAATTCTAAGTATTTAAATTTTTTTCAAACAAGGAAAAAAAAAGCTCTTTTTTTCTATAACAAACTGAAACACCTTGAAAGCTACATTGATTTACTGCACCGTTTACAGTTGTGGCTGCATTAATAGTGAATTTACAAACAAGCAGTGTTTAATTTTTCAGATGAGTCACTGAAAAAATCAATAAACAAAAGGTCAACTATTGAACAGAGTGGATACGGTCTGACTGATGAGGGTAAACTTCTCCTTAAGCGCAGGGGATGTTGGGACACGTAAATGGATTTCCTCGTTGGACGACTGACTGTATTTCCCCAGTTTTCCCCAGTCACCGTTTCCACATACATATTCACTGATATGATCAGTTGGCTTGTAAAATATGCAGTAAGTTTCAGCTTAACCGACACGAGATCAGATTCCAGAGAATGACAAAGGGAAGTTGTATTGAATTAAAAAAAAAAAAACACAGCAAAAATCCCCACTTCCGTCTGTTTGGGAGGCATGATGAGTGATCTCGCGGCGAGGGTGTGACTGCAGGTTGGTGGTGGAGTGGAGTTCTCTTTGGAAATGTCATGTTTTTTTTTTGTTTTTTTTTAAACACCGTGTGTCTGTTAACACTTCGGCAGAATGACATTACCTGCACTGCTGCGACGCGTAGGAACAGAGTCGATCTGATTCGTAATGTCAGCAGCTGTGTTTACAAAATCTGTGTGAGAGATAGAGAGAGAGAGCAAGAACATGGCACTGTTGTTAGACTACAGGTCCTGTGTGAGTGTTCATCTGTGTTTCCTGAGGGAATCTGCGTGTGTGAGATTTTATTGTTTGTCTGTAGGCCCATTGAGGGTAGTTCTGTCTCTCATAAAGGAGCCTCTGTTCAATATAGTGACACATCTTCCTGATAACCCAGATGCCCAAGGTCAATTGCGTAGGTGTGAAATAACAGAAGCGCATTCTGGTTTCTGCAGTGTGATTTTTACGTGGCTGATTCAAGTGTAAATTTTCTTGATTTAAAAAACAGACAAATGAAGAACTGTTGTCCATCAGTGCCAAAGTAGTGATGATTTTTTTTCCCTCTTACTGCACATGTTTCTGCACACTGTCCTACCTCTGTGGTTTCCTCTGGAATCACTGTAACACTGCACATGTAGACAAACAGTTGAGTTGATGACTTAGATGTAAGGGGAGGTTTGGATGGGAGGGTTTTTTGGGGTTTTTTTTGGTGTGGTTGATTTCCAAAAAATGATGATTTTCCAGGAATGAGTATTCACTTAAGATCTGGAAGAATGAGCAACTGCTGACAAAGGAAGGGGAAAAATGAGCTGCATGGTAACTGTCAGCGAAAATGAATGAATGTTAAAATATGTACTGCCAAACCCCAGTGAGAGTTAACAGTCTGCAGAGCATGCAAATGAACACTCTTTTCTTTTCATAGAAGTCTTTTCATACATAACTGCATTACTGTGAATAAAAATCAGTTCCTGTGTGTGTTGTGTATTGTGTTTTTATATATTTGTTTTGTTTATTCTCCCCCCTCCTTCCAGGGAAGAATAACTCTCGTACGATGCTGCTGCCCCTGTTGCAGAGGTTTCCAGAGCAGGTTCGTGTGTCTCTGTATCACACCCCAGACCTCAGAGGTCTTCTCAGGCTGCTTGTGCCCCAGCGCTTCAATGAAACCATCGGAGTTCAGCACATCAAAGTTTACCTGTTCGACGACAGTCTCATCATCAGCGGGTATGGTGCCGTGAACACACGCACGCGCACACACACACACACACACACACACACTCTCCTTTTCTCTCGCTAGCTAGCTCATTCTCTCACTGTGGCGAGAATGTTAGGTTAGGAGAACGTTAGCCCGACAGGGTGATGCGGGACCCCGACGCGAAGCGACGCTTATTACCCGCTTATTACATGGCTACTTACTAAAGAAACTAAAACTTACTAAAGGCACAAAATATTGATTTAAAAATGATTTTATTGCTTCCGCTAAAAAAAAGCTCCACAGCAATGGTCTGCTACACACAAATAACAGACTGTAGAATGCCTTAACTGACCAATCAGAATCGAGTATTCTGCAAAGCTGTGTAATAAGCATATGTATATATACATACATACACACACACACATTCATAATCACATAAGAACATCACAGTAGCACAGTGAGCAATAGCACCAAAATACAGTGAGTCCTTTGTCTGGCTTTAGCAGTGGGCAAACATTATGCTTTAGTGCTTCATGGTTTGGCAGCGGTAATGAAAAACTAGATCAGAGGTTAAACACATCCTTGTCTTTTCTTGGGAACTCAAATTCCAACCCAGCCCTGACCTGTGCGGACTTGTGTTGCAGTTTTTTAAAGCAGAGTGGCATGCTGCCCTCTGATATTGGTTGGTTAAAACACGTGCATTTGTTACGAAATTATAAAATCCATTGGCGTCTATTTTTTTTTTTTTATCAGTTCTGTCATGTATGCTTTGTCCTCCCAAGTGGAAGTGAGAATTTCTCAATCTGAAACTGCTCTGGAAACCAAGTGGAGCGAGTGTAGCTTTAGTTAATCAAATTGATGACTGATGATCGAATGGGCTCAAAAGAAGAGTTCTCCCAAATATTTAAAGTTTTTTTTCACCATTCAGTTATTCCATTAAGACAGCTGTATGGAACAAAGTCTCATGTGCTTCACTGGTTCTGATGGCTGAGTTTCAACATTGTAACACTGGAACAATCAGCATCCTTATAAATAGAGACAAAAGTGAATGCCGAATTGGTGTCCTGATTCTGTTTCGCCGTCAACCCCTTTCCACACACAGAGCCAACCTGAGTGACTCGTACTTCACAAATCGGCAGGACCGGTACGTCCTTCTAGAGGACTGTGGCGAGGTCGCCGACTTTTTCGCCGACCTCGTGGGCGCCGTCGGAGACGTTTCGCTACAGCTTGGTGCCGACGACAATGTTCACATGATGGAGGGCATGGTGCACCCCTACAAAGGTAAGTGGTATAGTCTGCTCAGCACAGAGCTTTACCTGGGGAAAAAGTCAGTGGGACATTTCACTGTAGGGGAGGTCCACTGCTCATATATGGAATGATTTGTTTGTCATCGTGGATCCTGATTTGATAGATTATGTTTTATATTTGAGAGGCTCCTCTTCAGGCAGCTCCATTTATAACAGTAGATGCTACTGAACAGCACTCTGGGTAAGGTGTCTATAACTGTAACGGCCTCATAGACGCTAAGTGTGCAGCAATGAGATGTGAGTTGTGAGGGAGGGGCGGGGGGGGGCAGTCTCCCATCCTAGTGGGTGAGAGTGATGTCATTGGGTTCGCTCAGTCTCCCCAATAAGAGTCTCTATCGTTCAGGTATATGAATGCTTTTGCACAGTATTAACTTCATGTGTCCCTGTGTTAAGTTAAGTTTCCTTACTTTACAAAGGTAGCTGGTTGCAGCTGTTCCAGGAGGCTGACTCAGCTCCCTAGACTGAGACATGAGATGGCCTTGGAGCATGGATAACTGGTTGTTCACTGTAATTTTACAGTTGTACATATGACAAGTCTCTTTCCTGATTGTGTGAGATGGTTTGACCCCACATTTCTAATTGAATATTTTGGGGGGTTTTGGGGCCTCTTATTTGTGTCAAAGTTTCTGACCTTGAATGCAGTCTTTGGTAGGTGAGGGAGGAAGAGAGAGTGGTACCGGTTAGGCTTCAGAGCCGCCGGCATAAACACTGTGAGTGTGGGTGTGTGTGTGTGTGTGTGTGAGGTGTGTATTACAGCCAGGATGCTCCCCCAGGCCCCAGGCCAGTCCAGACGGTTGAATGAGCGATGACTCTCCCAGAGCCGATATCCGTAACCTTAGAACGGCGACGGAGAAGGGCCGGGCGGCCAGCGGATGACATAACCACGGTGCATCGCTAGTGTAGTCTGTCACTGATCCCAGAAATAGAGTGATGATGTCATTTGATGGTGGTAAATGATCCACAGAGAGAGAGAGACAGGGGGAGAGAGAGAGAGAGACAGAGAGAGAGAGAGAGGGAGGGAGGGAGGGGAAGAAGCGATTTAGGTCGCAGGTCTGCTGGCCAAACTGATGAGGTTAGAGATAACCGCAGAGAGGATAGATTGACGGAAACCGAGAGATGAATAGATGATACTCAGAATATGTGCATGTTTCCTTCCTCTTACTCCTCTTCAAAGGTAATAAATGAATTTAATACTGCAGAACTGTATGTGTGAGAGAGAGAGAGAGAGAGAGAGAGAGAGAGTTCCTTTTCCAGTAAGATGCAGCATGGGTCCAGTGAGTGAGCTCTCTGGTTCGCTGAGTCTGCACGCCGTCGGTACCTCCGGTAATCTGACCTTCCCTCCTGTGTGTGTCAGTAAGTGTGACTGGGCTGTGCTGGTTCGTGTAACTGGACAAGTCTGAGGACTAGGATGTGCTGGAACTGGGGACGGTGGGGAAATCCCTGCCTATTCCATCAAAAACCCACACATACCTGTGGGCTGTTTGGTTGGGCTTTACTGTCTGCACTCTGAATCTGCAACTAGCAAATAAGCATCATCTCAATATTAACCCTTCAGAGACAAAGAACTGCGAAAGAGCCTGGTACAGCAGGGTACAAATGGAAGGTTCACACACACACACACACACAAGAAAAAAAACTAATTCATTATTTACAGATTGTTTGTCTTGCTCTGACTCACTATGGCACATTCTGTCTGTGAGAGGCGCCAGGCTTTAACAGACAGAGCGTCTCTCCCGCCACTCAGCAGTTATTGACCCGCAGCCCTGAGGTTTTGAGACTCTTGTGTGTGCCTGGGGTTTAGGGGAAGGGAGACTGACCCAGTGGAGAAAGGGCAGTGTGTGTGTGTGTGTGTGTGTGTGTGTGTGTGTGTGTGTGTGTGTGTGTGTATGTTTGATTCATCAGTGAAAGACAAACAAAGACAATTTCCAAATGCTGGTTGGAATTTTTGGAATTTTTTTTTTTGTGTGTGTGTGAACCAATTCACCCCTGAGTTACCTCTGGATATGAGTTGGCTGAAGAAGGAAGGCTCACGGGTTTGCTTTTCTCTGTGATTACTTTAAAACTGGTTTTTAATCATGCAGGTTCGTAGTCATGCAGGTCCGTAGTTGTGCTGGTTTCCAGACAAGAGGGGGATGCACCTGGGTCCCAAGTAAAAAAAAAAAAAAAATCAGCCTCTAATTTAGCAGCATGGGTAAAATCAGAAGGATTGTGACCCTCCTGGACTGGACCAGAGCATCCCTGGTTTAGAGAAACAGAGTGAGGAGTGGGTGATGATCCACTGCCCTTCCGTTTCTACCATCTCTAGGTAACCGGGCTGATTTCTCCAGGTCAGCACGGCAACGGATCATGGACGTGGTGGACAGGGCTCGCGTGCGGCAGCGCATTCTGGAGTCTGACCAATCGGAAGAACTGCTGTCGTATTTGGGGGAGGGGCAGAAAGATACCTGGGTTTTCCCACTGGTGCAGATGAAGCCACTGGGCATCCACCTGGACGAACAGGTGACGAAGAGGCTCCTGACAGAGGCGGGTGGAGATGCCACAGTGTACCTGACCTCCGGCTACTTTAACCTGACGCGTGCCTACATGAGGCTAGTTCTGGGCGCAGCTGCGGACTATCGTATTCTCATGGCCTCTCCAGAGGTTAACGGCTTTTTCGGGGCCAAAGGTGTGGCAGGAGCCATCCCTGCAGCTTACATACACCTGGCACGGCAGTTTTACACCAAGGTGCCCTCTGACACAAACCACATCACACATATATCATATCACACATATCATATCATATATCATATCACACATATCACCTTCATTCACCTGAACTGATAAATGGAGTGACATATATATATATATATATATATATATATATATATATATATATATATATATATATATATATAAAAATTGTCTTGTTCAAAAATGACGTTTTTTTAAATGGTTTGCATTGATTTAGGTTTTTGCTTGGCTGTAATATTGAAACTCTGTCTTTGATAATCCTCAGGTGTGCCAGCTGGGACAGCAGAAACGGGTTCATCTACACGAGTACTATCGTCCTGACTGGACGTTTCACGCCAAAGGTGAGATTTCATGCACGTCTGAGAGCCCTTTCACATAGAAAATAGGATTTAAAAAAAAAAAAAAAATCATCTCCTTATATTTGGAATATGTTTTTTCATCTCTCTGATGGGTGAAGCTGCCAATGCTTATGGCAGTAAAAAAGAAAAGAAAAAGAAAAACCTGTATCCACCCACTTTGAGACAGGAACGACAGGTTACTGTATCTGAAAAAGAACCTTTTTTTTCCATATCTGATTCAGCTCAGAGAAGAGTACTACATAGTTAGCATTGGTGTCAAACTGAATGCTCTCAGGAGCACAGGAATTCCAAGGCTATTATAAACAAAGTCTGTAGGATACCAGGTAAGAGTTATTACAACATGCTGAGCAGTTTCCCAGCAATCATGTGTGGGACTAAGTGGCGTTTGAATAATTTCCCTCTGCTGCTGGAAGGGCCTCCAGACATTTTCACTGTAAAACCAGAGGTATGCCCAAGTTCTGGTCTCTCAGTTTCCACTGAATGTTGTGGCATGCTGATTTTCTCTGTAACTGGATTCCATTTAAGGACTTATCAGAAACATCTCCGAGCATAAAGAAATGTGTTCCCCTGACAATGGTGATTAACGTCTTACTCATCTAATAATTCTGGCCGCATCTCTTCTTTGAAAATGCCTGCAGTTAAGCAGAAAGGTGTCCCTGCAAAATTTATAAAACGGGAAATCTTGGTTTAAGACTTCTTCAGTGGAATAACCTACCATCTCCGACACTCATTTATATGAAGAGTTTGTTGACCCTGATGGAGAGATGGGGGAGACCGGGCTGGAACATGATGAGCGTAGTTAATACGGGCAGCGTCGGTGGAATTCAATTTCACGCTCCCGCTGAGGAGTCCCGTTTATTAGATCAAACCTTGTCGTGCCGTCATTTCTAGTAAACAGAGAGCAGAGGAGGGAGCAGGCATGGAGCAGAGGTCCTCCGAGTGGAGCAGGGGAAACAATCAATGACCATTAGGTCCTGGCATCTTGACGGCATTGCCTTTAGGACTACAAGGAAACGGTTCACCCTCAGAACAAAGGCAGTGAGTCGGAATAAACCGAAAGAGGGAGGGAGAGAGAGACAGAGAAAGAGAAAAGGAGAGGGAAAAGACAACGACACAGAGAAGTAGAGACACACACAGATAGAAAATAAGATAAAAGACATGGCACATCCCCTGTATTTTGAGATGATGTTTGGCCCTCAGGTCAGGAAAATATGCTTATTCCAGGCTTGTCCTAAAATCTGAATTATGCTGGTATTGTTAGTACAATGCACTGGAGTGCAGAGAGTATCTGTCCGCATGTATAATTGATGTAAGGATAAATCAGTAAGGAACTCTCTGAGAATTTTCTTAGGGGTGGCTTCCCGACAGTTGCATTACCTGACACTCAAGTCTTGTCAAAAAGAATATGACCTCAGGGCAAGGCGGTTGTAACTAGCATTTTGTTTAAAAGGAGTAATGTTTTCCCATTGTGGGGAATGTCAAATCAAAACAAAGAGCAGGTTTGTTCAGCTGAAGCATTCCCAGATTTTTTTTTCTTCTGTTTTTAGACTTAACCATTATACAGTGATAGACTTTTCTCACCTAGTGTGAGGCAGCGTGTAATTATGTTTGAAAAGTGTCAGGTTTCACACTGAGATTCCTGTAAGGCCGCCGCCTATGTATTCTTGTCAACACAACATGTTGAACAAGAACAGGTCAGATGGACTAATCTGGTTCCTCACAGGATGGTGCTGGCCCTCGGCCTTAGTAACATACAGTCACACACAAACATTATTTCCTTCACAACGTAGAACACAAATACAGTTCAAACTAACATGGGCTTCCTCTGAAACCCTTTGCTCCACCTGATAAATATGAAAAGTTTGTTTGTGTGCATGAAAGTATATGGTAGTATGGACTTGTTCAGGCTTTTCAGATGACAGAGGAATTCTAAAACTTTTGGGACAATAAGTTGTATTTGTCTTTGTTGCTTCAGGATTATGGTACTACCTTGAAGGGAAGGACCGCCCTTGCTTAACCCTTATTGGTTCCCCAAATTTTGGTTACCGGTCTGTGCACAGGGACCTTGAGGCCCAGATCGCTATAGTGACAGAGAATGAAGATCTTCAGGCTCAGCTGCAGGAGGTTAGTTTTTACTGCTTTGTTATGGTGGGTGTGCTGATCATGTGACAAAGAAATCTTGGATGTAATTGGCCCAAGCAAATGATATTCACATGATTTGCATATTCAATCATATGACAAACTGTCAAACTTTTTTCCAATTGCTTTTTCCAATTGTTTGTTTTATATGACTGAAAAAGCACATTCCGTGGTGGAAACTTTCTCTATACTGTCCTTGATTTGAGTTGAATTTATCAGTGCAGGGGAATTTGGCTTTTTTCTTTTTAACCAAGGCTTTCTTATGTAGTTTAATCATTCTAAACTTTTGAGCAGAGAAAAAAAAGTATTCTTTCAAAATTGTGTGTGTGTGCGCACGCGTGGGTTTTTTCCCTTTATTTTCTCCCATTTTGAATTTCCCATGATCCCTCATGAATCTCCCCTGCTCATGGTAGCTGCCCAAGTCAAGTGCACCAAGGCCAGCACACTCTTTATTGATGAAGTGTGAAGTGTGCTCGTGCACTGTTTCAAAATACAAGCTGTGAAGTGTTGTTGAGTGACACAGCATACTTGGGGGAGAGTTCTGTTTGCACAACACTATACACAATAACAGGCACCTAACTCTTACTGCCCACAGATAAGCAGTGAGAGGTAAAGGCCATTTGTGTTCCCTTAGATCACATTGGTTTTCATCATGATTTGAACAGTGAGTTCCAGGTGTAGGATGTACCTCTTAAAATGTTCATAAAACAGATGTACATAAAGTAAGGGACCATAAATATCTATTTCAGGATATTGTAGGTTTTATGCCTATTGTCACAACACCCTCAAACTTTGCACCATATTCTGTTTTTAATTGTTCTAACAGTGTCAGACACTCTCTTTTCTTGCCTGTTGCTCTGACAAAGACTGTCTTTTTTTAACTGACCAGCAGATCCCTAATGGCTTACAATCTCACATTAAAATGTAGTCTATGCCTCCTGGCTTAGTGAAAGTCATATCCCAGCATACGTAACACGAAGAGACTCCAGAAATTAGTGTTGTACTTTGGCCTCTGGACAGCACTGTACCTTGGCCTTTCTTAAAACTTAGAACAGTTACTCAACCTTGGCTTTAAACAAGACTTTCATCATAACTTCCCAAAGCCTACTGCAAAGATACATTTGCCTTTTTATGGCCTTGCTGGGAAGTAAGCCCATGATATGGCAGTAAAGCTTAACTGATTGTGTTTGTGTATGTTATGGGGTAGAGGCCCACTGAGAGGAGCTCGGAGTGTGTTTGTGTGTGCAGCAGGAGACACCCATTCTCTCTCTTTATCAGGCGATAAGAGATATCAGCAGACAGCAGGGCTCTGTCACTCTAGTTGGGAGTGAGGGCTCACTGCTGACTGAGGTTCTAAAGGAAGCCCTGGCTTGTATCTGATAGCCATCATTACCAGTCTCCTGACAGCTTTATGTTTTAATTCAAAACATCAGCCTCAGGAATGTATGCAAACTATTGCTGATGCACTTGGGAGGCTTGGTGACAAGTTACATTCACACGTTTAATTATGAATTATGTTGTTGAGTTTTGATAAGTAATAATATATATAATTAGTTAACTGAATTTACTGCTTGTTGTCCAGGAGCAGCAGATGTTATACCAGAGGTCTTCAGAGGTGTCCAGTGCCACATTCAGGCAGCCAAACCGCTATGTGAAACTATGGGTGAAACTGGTTACTCCACTCATTAAAAACTTCTTCTGAGAAATGGCGACAAGCACCCACAATTCATACCAGGTTTGTTGCACAAATACAGCAAAACTTACTTTTTTCCCAGTGAACTATGTAGCATGTATGTGCACAGTCGATTATTGAATGCTGAATTATGGTAATATCATTTACCATTTAGTTTTTAAACAATATCCATTTGTAAGTATAAATGCAAACACAAGAGTACGAGACAACAATGCTATTAAACATCTTATGCAGTGTGTTAACGCAGTGTTCAACTCCAAGATCAACTGTGCTCCACAAAAAGTTAAAAATTTAATTTGCCGCGTAGGATTTACTGTCAGAATGTTCAGAGTTTCCCCAAAGACAGATGAACAAAACCGAGCAGACAGACAGTGGGTTTACAAAATATGTGCCATGTCACTGCTGTGGTCCCTTAATAGCAAATACCCATTGAGCTAGTGTGGCCAGACCACAGCACAAACTGGGCCCTGTCCTCTCTCATGTGCAGTCAGGGAAAGTCCACAGAGCAGACTCAGATCTGACTGCACTGTCTGTGACCTCCATACAATCTTCAGCAACCAACATCTGCACCGTCCTTAAGGCTGTTTTTCCACATACACACACTGGTTCTTCAACCTTATCCTCACTGTGTTGTTGTAAAGCTGAGTGGATCCTAAATGTATTCTAGTGTGTTTGTATAAAAAGTGCTAAAATGCTTTATCAGATTCGTATTCCGTGGGAAGCATTTCACTGCAAGATATGACGCTTATTTACATACTCATTTTCTCATTCACTTTCTCCAAAGTGGAGTAAAGATTAGATGACTCCTTTTGTGAGAAACTGCTTTGCTGAGTCACCTGTGTGGTGGAACGATAGACCTGTAGGAACACATTACCGGCTCCTACTACCATTTTAATAAGCCGTAGTATTGTAATACATAGAGGACTAGGGATTAGCATAGATAGATAGATATCAAAACACAAAAGTCAGTACAATGTGGTCTTATCTCTGATCTTAAGTCTTCAGATACTGGCTGTGTTTCTTGGCCTGAAGCATTGTGTTTGAAAAAATGTCACTGAACGGGAAGAGGTGGGGGAAAAACATTTACACGTGTCCCCTGATGCATGTCTTAAGACAAAAGAAGACAAGTTCATGCCCTCCCATTCATTTGTGTTTACAACACATGATTACTGTACCTCCTTGTATTGTCTCATTCCTGTCAGCGGATTGACAACTGCTTCACTTTCACATCTGCGTGCCCAACGCTGATCAGTAATTTATGGCTTTATGGTTTGTTCCCATTGAGCCTGAACAGACACACACTTCCTTACTCGTTTACATTATATTTCTCTTAAGACCCACAATATTATGGTTCTTTCTATGCTAGAATATTTGAAAAGGGAAATGAGGGTATTTTTATTAAATGAAGGTTTTACGCTTCCAGACCCGAAGCTTAATGTTACTTTGATTACCACTGATAAAACATGGGTTAGCAGTTCTGTTAGTCACTGAATGGGAGCTTTCCCAAAGCATACACAAGCTGCACACCACAGTGAACCTCAATGAGGTCCTTTAATGCCAACTTTAATATAGTGGGTTACCTTCTCTCAGGTTAAAGACTGCCCCCTTGTGACTAGTCATACACTGCTGAAAGAATTTACATCATAAACAGCTTTCTTGGTGAGAGATTTTCTGCAAATTCTGTGACAGTGAACATTTTGGAGAATTTATGACATTATGGAGCCAAGGACCTGCTGTACACTATTTCAACCAGTTGGCCTCATATAGCAATGAATTACTCAATAAGATGTGGTATAGACCAACAGTTTGGGATATTGTGAAAACTCCACTGAGGAATACTGACCTGAAACATTTAATGAGAATATATAGTATGTAAAAAAAAAAGAGGAAAGTAACATTGAAAGCATTACACAGTGAGGTGTTCTGGGGAGTGAGGTCATTTTCAGACACTGAGGAGCAGACACACTGAAGCCAGAACCCACTTAGCTGGTTTGTCTTTGGTTTTCAGGTTGAAGGTCCAGATGAAGGTGGGCCCTCGTGTGCGGGTCTTGTAGACTGGGCATTCGTAAATATTCTTGGTTTCCTGGCGGTCCACTGGGATGGCTTTAATGAAGATGACAGGCATGGCTGGTGTCAGCTCCTTCAGACGGGCGTCGCTGATCACTCCGGTTTGGGTGTCCCAGCGAGCTCCTACCAAAAACAACACACGCAGGAGACCCCTTAGCATGTGATGTTTGCACAAAGACTACTGTAGTGTATCGTGGTATCAACATGTTCACCTCATCCATATTGTACCAATGTGCATCTGATCAAAGGCTCTCATCTCCACTTGAACCAGACTACTTAAGGCCTCAGTTTATGGCAGCGGCACAGACACACATAAAATAGTCATCACTGTTACGGACTGGGCTGGTTTCAGACATTTTATGAGTATTTTGGAGATTTATCAATTGCTGGATTTCAATTTAAAGATTTTTTTTTTATGTCCTCAGATGTTTCAGTGGCTGGAATCTTTTTGAATTTACACCCCCTGATTGGGTGTACATTCTGTTATGTGTAGCACTTTTAATTGTTAATCAAGGGAATTTAGAAAAATACCTTTTAAGATGGATATCAACAGTAACCGCTGACTTTCATACAATTTTAAGTCTTTAGTCATTAGTGAAATAGCCAACAACTCCAGTAGTCTGGTACATATGTTGGTAATCAGAGCTCCCAATCTCGTATCAGTAATTAATCACTATTACCTCTCCTGTAGTCCATGTACAAGAGCAGTGATGAGAGCCTGAGCTGATGTTGACTTGCATTTGAAATGTTCTAGTGATGTGGCACATCAAGTGGCTCTGATACTGTTACAAATGGTTACTGCTAGTACAACATAAACGGTCACTCCAAAATGCTGGTCTATAGTGGAAAACACATGGATCTATGCTTGCATCAGATTTGAGTTTCTGTAACCTCTCTGCAGTGAAAGTTTACACAAGGAGACTAGTACACCCCGCAGCACTCCTTGAACTAGGTAAAAAAGAGTGGCTTTGTTGTAAGGAATGTGTAGTACTTTCATAACTGCACATTCATGCACTGTTAATGTTGGGTAAGTCATTTCACCAACTGTTTACAAGTCCTGCCTGAAATTTTTATTCATGAATCTATAGATGCCAGTTTGCATGGGACAAGAAAACAGCCATTTAGATGTGTCATAATATGGTGTCAGACTCAACAGTGAGAATTAAAGAGATGAATGATGAAACCACATGAGGATCTGTTAGACATGTCTTGTTATTGCCTCATAAGCTATGTACATCTGTACAGTGTTAATATTAAAATACTGCATTGCCATTAATATTCTACTTAACAGTGGAGCCTTACTAGATTGGCAGCTTCAGTCTGAAAGAAAAAGTATGGTAAAACAATGGGAAACATTCACTTTATGATTGATACAGTGAAAATGTATAGGCCAGTGTGCATTATCACTGTAAGACCCGATGTGTTCTTAGATGGATTTGTGTTTTTTAAATAAGAGTTAACATTTGACTGGTTTGTGCAGTAGTTAATAGCGTTGTTTACCATTCACCCTCAAACTGAGATTAAATGGTTTTATAAACAGAAGAGCTGAACACCATAATTGTGGTGTAACATCATTCTGTCTCTGTGTTAATACACTCTACTGCCACTTTCACTACCTAATCATCATCAATCAAACACTCATCACTAACGAATCTTAGACCACAAAACTGTCACATCACATAAATAACATCAGAACACTGCCATTGCATCGCTCACCTTCCATAAAGAGGCCATAGACATAAGCTCCCTCTCTTGGTGGGCTGGTCATGTCTTCTCTGTTCTTTTTTGTGACCTCAACTGCAAGACACATCTTATCCAGTGGCCACTCATTCTTCCTGGCCATAGACTGCATAATGGCAGTGAGAAAAGACTGGGGGTTAAAGAACCCTGCCAACCATACAGCAGCAGGCATGGAGAAGTCTGCCGTCCACGTCTCCAGCTCCTGTACAGCCGTGGGATGGTCACATAAAGGGAGAGAGAGGAATTAATAAACCCCGATGATGACGAAGTTGCCATATCTAAATTCAAATGTGCCTATTGCTCTGTCGTTAAAGAGCCATCCACAATGCTTAGCTGACTGTCCGAGAGAGTATTTTAAATCATTTTGAGATAATAGTTCAGGCTTAGCCCTTTGTAGCACTGTGAATAAATGTTTGTGTTACCTTAATTCGGAGGAGCAGGTCTGCATACCAGCCGCCGAGACCTTGCAGTGAGGGGTAGGCTAGCTTGGTCCAGGACTCTGGAACCGTGTCAAGAAACAGGCTGTTTCCCAATTCCTCCATGTCCGTTGTGATAGTCAGCTCACCCTGTTTTTACATACATAGTAACCATATGCAATTTACCTTGTGTATGTATGCGATTCCCAGGAAAAATGATTGGATTTTGCTGGATAGCCAACCTTCAGACCCAAGTTGAGCTCTTTTAATGATCTTGAGATTTCCTTGGTCAACATATTCATCCTCTCACATTCCTGAAATACAACTATAATGAAGGGAGTCTTTTCTTCTGCTTTGGACATGATCTCCAGCATGTTGAAACTGTCTGGCAACTTCTCCAAAATCTCATCCAGGATGCCTTTCACCTGAAATTATACAGGTCATTTCAGTTAGAGGGCAACATGAGTGTGTGACTGAGAGACAAGATTTCCAATATCCTCTATATCCTCTAGGAGCAACAAAACAGCACAGAACTATAACTGCATGTATCAAAACTGCAGAATTACCTCACACTAAACAGCTCCAGCATGCAAGCTGGCTTCCTATGGGTACAGCCAATGACTCGATGTCATTAATGAATAAAAATCAGTGTGTCTGCAAGGGCACTGGCTTTTCTATAACCTCATTTTATTAACATAGTCTGGGTTCTGATTTATGAAGATGTATGTGTCTACTGGCCAGAGCAGAACAGAGCAGATCCACCTCAGTAAACCTGTTGGCCCTGACTTCAGGCTGACCAATAAACACGCTAACCAACTCTGCTCAGATTTCACCTTTTAACCTTCTACTAAGTCTTCAGAAAGTACCATGGTTGTGGAAAAAATCTTGGAAAAAACACTTTTTGCTAGAGTTTTGTTTGCTTGTTTTGTATTACACATTACAAATGACGAATTTCACTGGCCCCCTGTGTTTTCCCTATCAGACCCACACTGGTGTGGATGGCATTTTTGTATGGGCTAAATGGTTCCCAGGGTTGAATCTCATCTGAACCAGTATAGCGACACAGTAAAGATAATGTTCCTTAACTGTTAAGGTGCACAGCTCAGCTCATAGATGACCACCTCGATCTTCAACTATGTGAGTGTGAGGCCTCAATTTGTCAGACAGTGCTCAGACAACAAATACCCTTCATCTTTACTATCTGTACATCAGACTTCACCACGATGATCTGAGCAGTAATGGTTGTATTCATGATGGGGAGGAGAACAGGATGGTGGTGAATGGAAAGAGGAAATGTTTTACAGCTGAATGTCATCAGACAAAAAAAAAAAAACTTAATGTGGACTTCAACACCCTATGACTTCAGTCACACCACTCAGGGGTTCTGTTACCTTTTCTTCCCGAGATACTCCACCACCTCCAGCTGCATCCGACTCCTTGGGCTGAAGCTCCAGGACTGTACGGAAGAGTTTGTCTGAGGTGATGGTTAGGAATCCAATCTCTGCATTGGGATGCAGCCCATAGAGGTATGGGCTTTCTGCTGGTAACATCTCATCAATGTACATATGATAGCCCTTACAAAAAAAAACACAGGAGAAATGCAAAGTGTTAATATATGAAGACACAGAACAAGGACTGCACATTACCAACTGTAATAATTTTTCTTTGCGGGGCTATGATAAGTGTGGTTTTAGAGGTTGAGCAGACCTTGTAGTCTGAGCTGGAAGGCACTGGAAATCCAGGTGCTAGCTGTACGTCTCCCTCCAGCATCTCTGGGCGCACATACTCCTCCAGATACGTCCTGCACAGCTTACGATCCCAGTCATCTGTGATGTGACCGCCGTACATGATCTCACCAAACAAGTAACGCAGATCATCCCAGGGAACCTGAAATCAAGATGAAAACACTTCAGAAAAAATTGTTAAGGAAAAAACATTATAATTAAGCTCTACAATTAAGATTATTATATTTAACATTAATTAGGCATAATAAACCAAAAATAAGGTATACAACTGGTCACTGCTTCATAGCAAATATGTGACATCTGTTAGTGTTGGCTGTTCAACAGCTTTGACCTAAAGTACTTTACTGAGACGTTTCACGGTGATCACCACTATCTTTTTTGACGAGCATTTACAAACTTGAGGAAAAAAACCTGTTATGAGTAACGGTGAGGTGGTGAAATATTTCAGTGATGTACTTCATCGGTGGTCATGGCACACCCCTGATGTTGCTGCCGTCTGAATCAGATTCTTTACCTTTGAGTTGGCCTCCAAATAGTTGTAGAGTACATTGACAGAAATGGTGAGATCTCCGTTATTGAAGGGGTAGGACCTGTTCCAGCCTTGAGCTCCAAACTTACGCCTCTCGGCCACCACCGCGTGGAAGTAGCAGAGGGCAAAAAGAATGGCTTTGAACTCGGACTCCTTTGAGCACATCTCCAGGGTGTCCTGGTAAAAAAGAAAGTTCACTTCAGTCCAATTCCCCCTGGATTCACAGTGGTAAAGAAACAATAGGAGGAAATTTTGCAAGTAACCATGGCTGAAGAAGAGAGGGGGGCTAATGTCATTGTGTAGTGCTGAGAAAAACAAAACAAAACAAAACAAACAAAAAAACACAAACTTCCCTAGCCTGTGACAGTAAACAGTGTGGGTTTGTGTTACCTGGTTGAAGAGGTAGAGAGCTTTGTGTAGGTTGGCATGCATGCCTGTAGGGGGTTCATTGGTGATTTTGATAGCGTTCTCTAACAGGCCCTGAGGAATGATATGAGACTCTGGTGTTGGTGCTGGCTCGGCACTCATGTACACGCGGTAATCTTCATGACTGCCGATACTGT
The DNA here is from genome assembly GCF_902362185.1 of Chanos chanos. Taxonomy (NCBI): domain Eukaryota; kingdom Metazoa; phylum Chordata; class Actinopteri; order Gonorynchiformes; family Chanidae; genus Chanos; species Chanos chanos. Next base: position 50,954,946 of record NC_044499.1, on the reverse strand, counting down.
AGCGCTCCACTCTCTTATCCAAACTGCTCAGCCACTTTGCCACCAGATGGATATTCTGTAAAAACAACACGCTGTCCATTGAGTCTGGTTTGAAAGCATTAAGAGATAACTTGACTGGTTGAAGACCTAGGGGGGCTGAAACATTTTTACCTCATGAATAGCAGTGTTAAAGCATTTATAACAGCATTCAGTTATGAAATTCCCAACTTTTTACATATTTTCCTGCTCAGCACGTGACTCCGTTGTATTTTCAAATCCTTTAGAAATGTTTGACAGAACCCATCCAGAATGACAATAGCTGGTAATGTGCCAACTTAAATCTTTCATGTAGGTGGACCCTCTTATTCTTCTAAATTTTCTTTTTGGCACATCAGTAATTGAAGGTTGTTCTTGTTGTTGATGGTGAGCCAATGACAGTGCTGTTCTCAGGCTGTTACCTGTAAAATGACCCAGTGTCCCTCTTCGGCTGCCCTGTCTAACGCTGCCTCAGCCACCACCTCCTGGCCCTGGCCCAGTGACACGTTGTGGAATTTTCCATTGTCAAATGTAAAGCCTAGCTTCTTACCTAGAGTGAAACAGTGGCGGTGTAAAAGTGGCAGTATAATATATATTACTCATTTATTATACTGGTTGTAAAAACAATGATTTGCATTGTGGACAGCATTTACTTGGTTAATTTACACATATATTGACAGAAACAAGAAATGACACACAGTGGAATCCTTGAACCGATGGGAACTGGACAGTCCCTACAGACCTAAGGCCTCTACATCCTTGAGTGGGTCTACTCCAGGAGAGAGGATGAAGAACACAGGCGTGGCAGAACTGCTCTCCTCATAAGACACAGCAAACTCCACACTGCGCCCTTCCACATATTTGGTCCCTAGCTTTTCCTCCACAAAGTTTCTGAATAGTTCACAAGGTGATGTTTCAGTGAAATATTCTCATCCAAAGCAGGATGGCTAATTTGGACATACAGCTGCCATTTTCTAATCTCCTCTACAGGCACCATGACAGTGCCAACTGCTGCCATAGCTTTTCTGAATTAATTAGTTCTACCTCAGAGAAATTAAGCACTAACTCCCATTTAACAACTGTTCTAAGTGTTCATTCCTCCCAGGTTATCTCCTACCTCACAGCGTAGCACATCCGATCAGGCCTCATGCACCTGATCATGCAGAGTTTCTGTATTCCGCTCTTATTCTTCCACTCCTGAGGGAATTTACCCTTCTCTGGAGCCTCTGACTCCACAAACTTCTTCCAGCCTTTGGCTGAGCCCTCTATGTCTCGGTCCAAATTCTTAAATTCATCCATCTCAACCAAGGCCTGCAGCAAACATTAAAACCCACACGTATCACAAGAGTAATGCAAAGCACTACTGTACGTCTGCCCAATAAGCTTTTATGCACTGCTAATAAACCACATTCATTTTAAATATCTCATTTAGCGATTTAACAACAATGAGCAGACCATCTTATTTAAACCTCAAGTCTTTACAAGCTTTCTTTGATACATTTGTACCTTGATACCTCCCCATCCTTGGTTGGAAAGGAAATCAACAGGAGATGCCAAGCCTGCTTTAAATGGGAATCTCAGGAGGAAGTCTAGCTCTATGGGGTTGATTTCTTTCTTCATGACCAGTATCTTCATGAGTAAGAGAACAAAATGAACAGGGAATGATACATGGATTCTGTTACTGTCACTATAAAAACACTTTCTTCATAAAGTTCAAATCCAAAAGTTATGAGCAGGCTACTTCTTAGTTTGGCTCAGAGTTTGGATAGATATAAGGTATTGTTCTTAAACCAGGAAGTTTAGTGCGCTTTGCAAACAAGGCTTTTACAGGAAGCCACCCCTGTCTTATTGGATCATTCCACTGTAAAACATTGATTTATTCTATGGGTCCTTTCTCTCAGTGAAAAAATACATCTGTTGATCCACTGAATGACTAATATCCATACCTGGAAAGCAATCTGAGCAATGAATGTGAGTTTGTCCCTCTCAAACAGGCTTCGGTTGGTGTACATGAAGACAGAGTAGGTTATCTCATCTATCAAGTTGTTCACTCTTTGTTTGACATCTTCTGCTGGCTCAGCACGTACAATGGCCACTTCAAACACCACACTGAAGGCCTGCCAAAGGCAATTATTCAGTTCTATTTCATATTCAATGGAGGGATTTATTTGAATAAGCAACACTTTCTCAAGCTAAAAGAGGTTGTCATGAGTAACAAAAAGCCAGTGAGCCGTAGCCTTACATAACCTTAATGAGCTATAATGTGTGTGTTTACACTGTATGAGTACATAATACAGAGTGGACACAAGAGTAATATATAACACATTATGTGAACGGGCATTCTGTACTTCATTCAAAGAGAAGAAAAGCATAACATAATTTAAAAAACCCTTCTGAAGTGGAAAAGTTTATCTCAGTGGGGGGAAGGGGGGGGCACTGGTTCATTGTGTACCTTGAGAGAGAACTGATAGATTGGGTTTATTTTGTTGAGGTCATTGAGAATAAAATACAGCAGGGCAGCCCGAATGGAGGCTGGTCTGTAGTTCTCTCTGGCTTCATTGATCTTCGTTTCAGTAATCTTCGCTTCGCGCACCTGGAAATATTTGTATACAAAGATAACCAGTGTTCAGATTTGATAAAACACAGCACGTCTTCCCACGCATTGGATCAGTCATTATCATTACTCAAACCTTCTCCTCTATCTCAGTGGCTGTGCGCTTGGTGGTCTCCAGGTTTTCTACCAGTGCTGTGTCTCCCAGAAAGTTCCCTGAGGCCGCAGAGAGGCGTGCCAGCAGAGAGTCCTCCAGCTGCTTCAGCACGATCTTAAAGTTATTCTGCTGCATAGTCAGCTCCGCCTGATTACCACCAGCAGAAACAGAGATGTTTTAACTTAAACCATAGCACTGTACACAACATTAGCAGATTTATTTATTTTTTTATAAATAGCCAATGAATGTAACAAGACAAACCCTGTACTTAATATATACTTAATATATATCATATGCAATTCATGTGAAGCGGTAACTACTAACAGAATAGCCCGATTGTATTAGAGGGATCCCAAGAGGAGAGTAAGCAAGACAAGAGCATATATACTGTAGCATAAGGATTAGGACCTTGAGCTCCTCCAGGTCAGGTCTCTCCTTAGCCACAACAGCAGCCAGCAGCTGGTCCTCCAGCCCATCTCGTGTAACAAGGAAGTTAATGAGCGTGCACTGTGCCTGCATCTCGGGTTTGTAGTGAGGGTTGAAGTACTTAGTGTGCAGGATGAGCCGGAAATTTGGGTGATATTCCACCTCTTTGTCACCAATACGAATGTACCTGTGAATTTTCAGTTATTGTTAAGCACTGAATGCCTGAACAACTTTAGTGAAAATCTCTCTAAAATACAGCCCATATACTTACTTTCCTTTCTTAATGGTGTTCCTTCCCAGCAGTGGGTCCAGTACTGGCTCCACAGTCTCACCGATGTTCTCAATTAATAATGGGTCTCCACTGGACACAGCATTCTCTATACTATCCAGGTAACTGCAAAGGAACACAGAGCTGATTGAAGGCGTGGGGGCGGGGGCTTCAAACTGTTAAAATTTATGAGTTCCATGTCTAGTTTTTCACATTTTGGGAGTTAACACAGAGTGAAGTAAAAAATAAAGAAAGAAAGAAATAAAGAAGACAGCCTTGATTTGTTTGTGAACTCATCAGTCCCTCATTACCCCTTCTGGCCTAGACGGATGACTTTAAGGTTGTCGCCATATTTGTTCTTGATCCATTTGATACCCTGGAGCTGTGCATCCACAATAAGGGGCCAGCGTTCAGTGTTGCAGAGGATGGTGGCATTCTCGATGGACATGCGGTCACTGGGAAGGCCCTGGTTACTCCAGGCAGCTATGTCTGCGTCATCTGTCAGCAGCATCAGAGGGTCCAGGCCCTCGGTGATGGGAATGGGCTCCTGAGACACAAAAACATAGACAATCACAGGTACACCTAAAACAGGTAAACGATAATTATTTAGAAACAACAGCTAGTAGGTAGCCTGTGTCAATTTCAGTCCTTTCAACTGTCCTCAACTATGTAGCACTGCCATTATAGTTTTCTTAACTCCTACACAGGCCTTTTTTTAAAATACCTTTTTTTTTTCAGTGCTATTGTTACAGAGGAGATTGAAAGAAGAGAAGATAATGACTGAGTTTAATTCAGAGCTGAGGTAGTTTTGGTGAACCTTTTGTTCCACACTTGGCCCTGCAAACCTACGCACCTTCATATCTTTCAGGTAAGGGAGCCAGTATTTTTCCATTAGGTCTGTGCGAAATCTCTTAGTGAAATATCCCACATAGGAGACAAAGGCTGTGACTAGCATGACATCTCCACACAGGGTATTCTCCTGAATTCTGAACTGGGCTACAGACTCAGACCAGCGGATCTTCTCTGATGCTAAGCCTCCTACAAGCCTAAGAAAGATATCAGAGAACATTCATATAGTCATATTCTATTCTATTCAGACAGTCATTCTACCGTACAGACAACTTAATTGTATTGTCTTCTCTTCTGCATCAGCACACAGAGCTTTCATAAATATACATCAATATACTTAGTGCAGTCCATCTAAGTCCTCTTTCAGACTGAACATAAGAAAAATACCTGTCACATTGGCTTTTAAAGGGGAGATGAATTTTGATTTGCAATGGGATACCTGATTAAAGAGATACTACTGAAACTAAAGTTTCATACTTTGAATATGATCCAGGTGAAAAAAACCCAGTGTTCAATATCTCAGTAAAGCTGCTGTGTGACACAGTGACACAGCATCATACAAATCAATCAATTTAATCAAATGTTGGGTTAAATGAATCAAATGTTATGGCCATCATAGCTATAGGTCAGTAGTGGTGATCAGTTTACCTGTTGGCCAGAGAGATGGTCTGATTAGTGGCATCTGCCTCCTCCTGACACTTCAGTTTATCTGCTGTTGCTTTCTCAAACTCAGACGTCAGTTTTGCCAAGTTTGCATTCAGTTGCTAAGGCAAGAAATCAAGAATCAAAAACGTGTTTTTTTTGTTTTTTTTTGAGTAAATTCTAAACATTACACTGTTCACTTTTATGACATTTTGGTGCAGTGCGAAACCAAGAAATGCTGTAGTCTATGTTTCTATAACACAGGTGATGTGTGTGTATATGCTGTGACCACTGCAGTGCCTTCAGACATGAGTGCTCACCTCAATCTTTGATTTAATGACAGACAGTTTGTCCTGAGCAGCAGCCAGTTCAGCGTTAGCCTGGGCTAAAGCCTGGCGTTTGGGCTCCACGTCACAGTAAACCTCATAGAACTTCACAATGTTCAGACACCACGAGCACAGGCCGGCAGCAGCGATGGATTTAGAGCGGATGAAATCTGGCTCGAAGTTTGGGTCTTTCTTAAAGGGTCTGAGGAAAGCATAGATTTTCATTACAGTCAATATTCTTGATGACCTACTGTGCGGCAGTCTGACATGCACCAAACACTGTAAAAATCACAAAAATTTAATAACAAAGTAACATAACAATGAAACAACATGGGTTTTCACGGAGGGGTTACAAGTACTTCTACTGAAATGACCAGGACAACAAACATATTTGACTAATGAAAAAGGCTAGCACTCACTCGAAAGCCTTCATGCAGGTATCTGGAATGTTCTCTTTATTGTAGTTTATTAAACTGTCCAGAAAAGCATCTACTTTAGCCATCGTGTTTTTGGCTGCTTTCCAGCTCTTGTCTTTAGGGATTTTTCCTCCTGGAGCTAGAAGGATCATTACAGCAGCAGTGACGTTAACCACGGCCTCTGGAGGAGAGCCGAACGACTTCAGCTCTGTCAGGTTATTCTGGTAGGATAACACAAACAGTAATCAGGTTTCAGGATTACTCACGTTTTTCAAATGACTTTTGCATCAGGTCAATACTGGGAATAGACAGCATTTAACTATATATTTGGAAACTGAGTCATCAAATGTTTAAATTAAAAGTGATGTTTTTGTGCAGACCTTGTTAAGAGTGTTTAAAGCTTCCTGAGCTGCAAGCAGAGCTGGCTCAGCTTTAGCCAAATCCTCCTCACAGGATTTCTGCTTCTCACCCACATTCTACACATACAGACATCATTTTAAGCCTTTACATACTGGTTTAGCACCACCTTGGTATTACATCAAATAATAATCTCACCTCCGTCTTCATTTTTGCTAAGACAGGTGAGGTAATGAACCAAAAACATTACTCTCTCAAGCATGAGTTCATCAACAGTTTAATGTAAAGTATTAACAAGTCATTCATGTTTAACTGAGAGCACCCTGAGGTAGGGAAATAGTACCTTTGCAATGACTTGCACTTTCAGCTCCTCATCATTGGCTATAGTCTTCTCTTTGGATACCTTCTCAGTTTCCACACCCACCACCTCAATGAGCTTATCAGCATCCTCATTTTTCTGTTTGAGTTCCACCTCTTGGACAGCCAACTTGGCTTTCAGGTCATCTACCTACAAGGTTTAATTAGATATTTGCTGTCATGAATAGTATCTGTTGTTACAAATGGGTAGGACAGATCCCAAACAAAGAATGTGTACAAATTTAGTATGAGGAACAATGTAGGAAAAAAGTGTTTGAGCTCTTATCACTCAAACACAAAGCACATGTTATTCTGAAAATAAATTAAGAGTAAACATATTAAAAGGCTTATAAGTCAAGCAGAGAAAGCGTGAGAATACGACACAGTCTGTTTGGATTGATCCTAACCTGAGCAGAGGTATTCTCCAGTTTTGTCAGTCCATTCTCTAGTCTTTCTATCTTAGAGAGTAGTTCTGCTCTCTTCACACTGAGCAGGTTCTGATATAGCTTGATCTGCTCCAGAAAGGTTTTTGGGGTTGTGTAATTGTAACGCCGATCCGACAGGAGGTACGACTTGGACATTTCATTCACGGTTTTGTGAACAAAAGCCATGAACTGGCTGAGGGAGTCTTTGATCTCAGGCTAGAAACAGGTGAATGACAAATAGCTGCTTATATTTATGACACGAAAAAGGTCAAGTCTTTTATTACATTAGCAAAACAAATCTTCTGCTCTTTTACTCTTGTATGCTGTCTCATAACACTGTCATTAGTCAAAGTGATATAAACATCTCATCAGCGTTTACCATAATGCCCTCTGTCTCAGACAGGAAGCGAGCACTGACAGACACCAGGGCTTCCTCTGGCCACTCATGGAACCAGTCTATAGAGGTGCAGTTCACCACTGCAGGGAACTTACGAGCACGGACCCTCAGAGTGGAGCCCACCGGAGAGAAGCACAAAATAACCTACAGGAGAACACACGACTTTTTTTTACACCCAAATAAGACACCAGAAGGAAGTAATGGGAACTTCTTCGTTGGCTGTAAGTCCATATCAATTACTGCCAAAATTATGTCCTCAAATCATGCAACCTAAAACCAGATCAGACCTAATACCCAGATCTTCAACCACACAACCAAGCTAAAACCATGCAACCATTACAATTCACTACCTCTAGAAATTCAAACAACTGAACAGGCACAAAATAATAAATGGTCTGTAATAGTACGCCAATAATAAGTCAAAGGAAAAGATGATGTTCTAATAAACAGATTGACTGAATTACTGATTCCACTGACACCAAGTGATTAATGGATTAATGGATTATGTAACTACCAGCTTTAAAACAGCCTGGTATTAACACACCATATTTGACTAACTGGGGCTTGAGAGTAGCCAGAGAGGGGGCTACCCTTATCTTTGTACATGTGAGTGTATTATTAGGAGTGTGTGCAGGAGAAGTATATGCCTCCTTAATCAATCATATATTTTCCATGCATATGCAGGATCATATCTGTACATTCAGGTTGAAATAAAACCTACCCCTGGTCTTACGAATGAGGCCCAAGGTCACTCTGCAATTTTAACAACTTTTACAGAAACAGGTAAAACGTCCTGTAGTGAATTTTAGTCAAAATACTAGGTAACTGTGTTTCAAATGGGGATGAGGCACCTTTAACTGTTTTCTGACTCTGTCAATGAAGAACTTCCAGCAGTTCTCACGAGTGTCCTGCATGCCAACAGCTTTGACTTCATTACGCATGGCACCAATGATATTTTCAATCTCATCATCCTGGAAGAGGCCAGGGATTTCCCCTGAGGCCAGCAGGTCATTAATCAGCACCAGAAACTCCTCCTCTGCCACCTGTGAGTCTGTCATCAGGAACACAGTTCCAATGTTCTTCACACCTGCCTTCATGTACTGAGCATTCAGATCCAGCTGGGAATAACATGGAAATATAACCATCAATTAAATCTAAGAAAGCATTCACCTGGTTCCATGAGAAATATTCATTTCAAACAATTCAAATGGTACAAAATGCACGAGATGTCTTCATATGCCACTATTATGCAAATCAAATTTTGGGAAATCAGCTCATATGAATGCCGAATCTGAGCAATGTCAGAGTAAAGATTCTGCACAAACTGTCTGCTGGTTTAGAATGTGTTGGAATGTCCAAAATGGAAATCACAGCTCTGAAATGACAAGTTCTCAGACTGTGAAATACTTAGAAATCCTGATTAGAATCTTTTATCCAACATAATTCTTTTGCATTCCTCCCTCCTGGGCAGCATACCTTCAGGTCAGATATCCCGTAGCCTTTCCTGAGGGTCATCTGAAAGACCTCCAGGTTGCTGATGCTGGCTGCCAGGCGAGAGAGGGACTGCTTCCCACTGCCACCCACACCAACTAGCAGAGCATTACCCCTGGGGCTCTCCAGTATACGGTTGATTCGACAGATATGTGACATGGCATCCTCAAAAAGCACCTGGATGACCAAAACTACAGTTAGCTCCCTCAAAATGTCTGTAATAATCCAATACTTCAATTACTGACTTCACACCAGAAATTGTATTTACATATTGTAGAAGCCAGTTTTCCTTTAGCAGCTAAAGATGTAAGATTTTGGGTAATCAGCTGTTAAACAACACATACCAGGTTCATGACGGCATTAACTTCATTGTAGCTGTCCAAAGCCTCTGTTAACAATTTGACAAGTGCTGACCAGTCCGATATTGAGAAATATTTGGGTTCCCCAATTCCATGTGCAAAGTGGCAATAAATGTTGGGCTTCTCAAACAGCATGTCTAAATCTACGTCCTACAAACACAGATACATCAGTCCCTATAACAGTCCTCTGGACACAATACAAACAATAGTAACTATAGTATAAAGCACTATACCATAACTGTAGTATAAAAAATAACTATATATTTTAACTATATGTTTTCTGTAGATAGATGTTAAAATCCCTTTAACATCATCATGGCTTTACACTTTAGAGAGCAATTTTTTAAACCATTTATTTTCTACTTACAAGCTTAGTTGTTATTACAATGGCATGCAAGATGGAAGTATACAGGCCAAACAAAGCATGCAAAACTATGTCTAAAGTGACAGTGGGAGAGATTTTACCTCAAAGCACTTTTTACAGATCTCTCTCTGAATCTTCTCAAAAAGTTCAACATCTTTCTCATCTGTTAGCTTGTCCCCGTAAACTCTATTGCACTCATGAAGCCAAAATCGGATCATGTCGGGGGGGCTTTTCAGACACTCAGGTGTGGAGAACAACAAGCCCTGTCATGTCAAAAATTATTTACCATATGGTCAGTGATCCACACCAGACAAATGTCATCCATGACAATTCATAATCAACTGAAAATAAGTTAGCTAACCATTAATTTCCTAGTTTCAAGAGAGAGTTTAAAGCCAAATCAAGGTAAGAATATTCACCTGAAATATGTTGGAAAGATCTCTCAGATTGAACACATAGTGAAATTTGACAGCCGTAGGCAGGAAAGATGTTGAAATATTTTGGTGGAACACTGTAGAGATGAATATGAAAACTTTTTCAAGAAACTTTTTGCATAATACATAATGCAACACAAAACCTCTGTGCTATTATAGATGTAAGGCTTGTGAGAGGGAGAGAAGCTTTCTGACTGAGAGCTGAAGAGACGAGTGTTGAGCAGAACTTCTTTGCCGCTGGAGGGAAGCCATACATGTCCAGGTGCTGGGAGAATATGCTGTTGTAGATGCTGTAGAGAGCGTCTTGGCCAGGAAAGCTCACAGCAAACACGCAGAAGTGCCTCTGAGGATGAAGGTGTTAGAACAGTGTTAGGATCACCTATTCTGATCTAGGAAAGCTGAACTTCCTGTTTTTTCGCTTGGCACATGTCCCTGGCGTGCCAGTAATCTCATAAGTGTAAATGCTTTGTATATTTTACGATAGATTTACAAGATTATACGAACACATTTTATGCTATTTTATCTAAAACTAACTTTATACTAGAGCAACTCAATGTAATTGTACAGAACTAGGGTCCCTGCAGGGCTAGTGATAATGTATGATTTTGGTTTAGAGAACCAGGGTTGTGTAATTAATCAGGCAAAGTCACATTTGTAACTAGGAAAATGGTTAAATATGTAATTGTGCACCTGTAGACGTGGATCAATGGTGAAACTGCCAGCAGTGGGGTTCATGCAAGCCACATACTGACAGTTGTGTATGTCCTTCAGAGTCAGCTTATTTCTGTCATACCTGAAAAGACAAAGACAGACAGACAAACAGAGAGAGAGAGAGAGAGAGAGAGAGGAAAAAGGTTAACACTTACTGCCTAAGCTACACTTGAATACATTTATTTGTCAGTGAAATGAGTTGTAGTACCAGTGTTTGTGGTCCATGTGCTGGCGGATGAGTGTGTGAGGGGCCACAGTGAAGTACTTGTCCACCTCTGGCATATTCATATCGTCAATGAAATAAATCAGACTCTTGTTTCCTGGGGGACCGTAGTTCCTACCTGCTTTCTTCTCCAGCGGTTTCTCTAAAATGGCTGAGACCCCCCCCCCCCCCCACAAATATCTTAGGGCAGAATACCAAGGCCCTCTAAAAGACCATGTAAAGCGGTAATAACACAGGATTATAGTTTACATTGTAGTGACATTCCTTGAAATGAAAAAACATTAATTAGGACCCTCTAATATAATGTAAGCACACCTGCACTGGCAGGCTCTGTGATTGCTACCTTGCAGCATGGCAGAGGTGGTGTAGAAGTTGAAGGGAACAGACTGCACTACGTATTGGTCTGGGTCCAGACTACGCAGTTTGTCTCCCATTAGAACTGACTTCCCACTGCCCGCGTTTCCCACCAGCATCACCGGTCTCTTCCTCTCCATCAGCTTATCCATGAAGTAACGGATACGAATCGTCTCAGCTGTGTGTACTAAGGAAGCCTAAGAGACAATGGGATAAATGTCAATCAGTTCTTTTCCTTTCTTTACCAAAAAAGGGCATAATATGCGGTGACTTTTCTGTCATGTACTTCATTGGATGCAGCATATGTAAGGGGCAGAGAGGCTCGCTACTGGATCAGCATGACGATCCGCCACATGGATGGGCTCTCTTACACACCGCGCTATACAAACCATATTCTGACAATGGAAAACAGCACTGTCTAATTTAACTTCAGTCATGTATGCAAATGATAAGACATTCAAAACTGAAAAGTTGAAGAATTAAAAAATGAAAAGTTGTGAACATTTGAAAGCTCATACAAACACAACAAATACACAGGGTAGATGGAAGTGGACTTTACAGTACCAGGGAGAATATCCGTAATGTTATGAAAATGTTACAACAGAGTTATACATGAAACTTATTTTCAGGTGATTTTACCTGCAGGGGAAGATCAGGATTCAATTCAAATTTGGGCACGGTTTCTGTCCAAGGTGTGAATTTTTTAGACTCTCTGTCAATGTAGTAGTCAAACACAGTGCCACTGGATGGGAACTTGATGGTCTTAAACTCATTCACCCACCACTTGCTAAATTCCACACGGTAATCTGTGAGCTAAATAAAAAACATGCTCAGTTAAGCTTGTCATACCTAGACATTCAAAAACAGAAAGTATAATTTAAACTGAAGTGATTATTAAGAGCCCAAACCGGCTTGGTCAGTTTACAAGAAACACTGACCTGGTCCTGAAATAGAGCTGCTCCAAACGCCCACACGCAGGCAAAGACAAAGTAGAGTTCATAAAGCTCTTTACTGGAGTCAGGCGGTGTGTTCTCAGGGACCAAAAGGCACTCCATGAGGTGCAGCAAAGTTTGGACCAGTGTCACCTCTGGAATTGGTGTGATCTTCTTAAAGCTGAATTTGAGCTTTTCCAGACAGGTTGGTAAATATTTTTCAAAGAGGATGGACAGATTGGCTTTCTCAGACTGAACCTCTCGTTTCTCTACCCAGCTTGTCACCACACTGAAGGGACACAAGTGGAATGGCTTTACTACATTAGCACGACTTTATTCATTTGCAAAGTTTGCAAAACACGAAAGGACAGCGGAAAGATGAATAAAGACCACTTTTCCCCCCACTTCAAATCTGTTCAGTCATTTTGTCTTGCATCATTTTTCACACAGAGCAACATAACAGCTTCAGAACAACAGGTGTGAAAAGATGTGATCTGATCGTGTGCGCGCTGTTTAAAAGCTGAGAGGGATGGACTCACGGGTTCCAGCCCAGGTCAGCAGGGTTAATGAAGAGGATTCCAGCTCGAGACACAGTGGCAGGGGTGGCAGTGCGCAGGTCTTTAATCTCAAACACCAGTCGCATGGTGGGGTTCAGGGGAATACGCTCATTACTGGCTAAAGTCAACACCTGTGGATGTCAGGGAGACAATATTTCACAAAAAAATCATGAGGTTTTCACAAACAGTAATAATAAAGTTTATTTGCATTGCACCCTTCACTGAGCAAGTCAAAAGTGCATATAAACAAGAGACAACCAGACACAGAGATAAAGAAGCAATAAAAGCAGACCTAAGTGGTTCCCAGCTAAAGTCCTGGGGAGCCCACAGATTAGCACAGCTCAGCCCTACTAGCCTAGATGTACAATTGGTTAGCATTAGCGAAAATGTGCAGTGTAGTGGGGACTAGGCATGAGATATGCCCCTGTGCTGCTTCCCTGACTGGATCTGTTTCCAGCCCTTCTCTGACCTCTGATGGCTGCAGTTCTTACTGCAGCCTTAAGGAAAGTCACACCTGTGCCAAACTTGTAATTTATACAACTGCAAGTAAGCACATGATGGGGCAGGCTGTAAAAAAGGCTACTGGCAAAGCATAAGGAGACAGATCCATCAGGTCTGTGTTCTGCTCTCTCAAACCACAGCCTGAGATGCAAAGCCACAGATCATTTTAGCAGAGTTAGTCTATACAGTTTCGAAACAGTAGACTGCTCCCCTCCCTAACGACATGCATGTGGATGGAGTTTTTACCTTATTGTCATCCATAACAGTATTGAGGGACTCAATCCACATTGGGTCAATATCACCATCCAACACAATCCATTTGGGTCCATCATGAGTGACGTTTGCCAAGTCCCTCATAACACATGAAAACAAACCTAAAACAAAAAATGTCCAGTTATGTTATGGCACAGCAGGATACACATTATTTTCATTCGTTAACTTTTACAAATAAATTTTTGATTGCACCGTCTTTCCACTCTCTTGTTGCAGGGTTGATGATCCCAAACAGCTCATCACAGGTGACAGCTTTAGGGTCCAGATCCACCATCACAGGCTTCCTCTTCATGTTCTGATACGTCTTGTTCAGAGACCTAAGCACCTAGGCACCACAACAGAGGAGAGATAGTAATCTTTATACAGCCATAAAGAGTGATCAATAAAGAACATAAACTTGTTACAAGTTATTCAGTAGAACTAGCCTTATGTCCACATTTCAGGCTTGTTTAATTTGAAAAGTATGAGTATTTATAATTTACAGTTAGCATAGTTTTTTGTGTTTATTTATACGGAGCTTTTTACAATCAAAAACAAGCAAGCCCAAGGCAACAGTGACAAGGAAACACTCTCTAATGGAGCGAATAGGAGGACCGTTTGAATAATAAGTGTAATTTACAGCAGAAATGTCATTATTGCTCAGTTTAAAAAGCAAGCCTCAGATTTCATCTTTACTAAGGCAGGCAGGAGAAAGCCATGGTCACCCACACACCTGAGATTTGCCAGTGCCGGCATTGCCAATGATGAACACTGAGTGTCTGACAGCCAGCAGTTCCTCCAGCTGAACCACCTTCAATACAAAACTATCCTCAGCCTGTAGCTTCAGATCCAACACTGACTGCTTCACCAACTGAAACAGTTACATAAAGGAAGAACATGCATTCATCTGCAGGATTTGGATGCATATTTATGGCTCATGGCATAAAGAGTTAGAAAGTCAGTTAGGGTAATCAGAAATTGCAAGTTCTGTTGTGACCTTTTCAAATTCGAGATCCCTCTTCCTGGGCACATCCAGAGCAGGGAAGAGGTCCCCTATGAGTCCCATGAAGACTGGCATGTCATCCATCACGATTTTAGGGATGTTGAAGTCTCTTAATGCTCTCATCAGGACCTGGTCCTCTGGGCGACCAGGGTCTCCTCTTTTTAGAGATCCAGCTACCACCAGGACAGACTTGATGGCACGCAGACCCCAGTCATAATGATCCTGGCAGACACAGCAGAATCAAACTTCATGTAAAGTTAAAACATCTTTGACAAATGTTTAACAGTATGTAAGAGCAAAGTGAAATACCTGTTTGGAGAGGAGTTCTTTACATAGGCTATAGAGAGTGATGAATTTCCTGGCTAGGATTCTGGCTTCCATGAAACCTTCTGCCACCAGCATGATCTCACAGATCAGCTCAAAATCAGGCACAACCATCGCACATGGCCTGAAGACCACACATGATGCAGCCAATTAGAAATGGTATTAGCCGTTCAGAAAGCAGAGAGATAAAAATAAGTGAGCTGGTACCTGAACAGAGCTTTCAGATTCTCTGGCAGTTCAGCACGGCCAGCATATCCTGGGTTCATGGTGATAAAAGCTCCAACAGTTGGTATCAATTTAATGGGCTCACCAAGAAAGTTAATCATTGTTTTCTTATCTCGGATTCCATCCTGGACACACTTGACCTACATTTCAATAAAAGTAAAAACACTTCCCTCCATCATCTTATAGCTGACATATAATTCTTTTGTTAAAGGAGCACATAAACCATAAAAACAGTGATTAGGCAAAAGCACTTCTGTTCTCAGGGAAGGCTTGGAATATACAAACCTGCACAGCTATGACAGACAGCACCTCCACAGAGATTCTGTTGAATTCATCAAAGCAGCCCCAAGCCCCAGTCTGGGCCAAGCCTTTATAAATGTCTCCACAAGACTGTGAATACAAGAAAAACGATATTTTTTGAGGAAATGTATTCATCACTCAGACATTTGGGCCCTTAGTTGAAGCAGAAGAAAACATTATATATAATAGCATAAGAAAACATCTAGGAACAAATCACTAATGCCATCATAAACCTCAAATTCTTACATCAACATTTGTTTAAAGACAAAATCAACAATTTCTGTTCCAATGTGATCTGCAGCACTGTAGCTTGCACAAATTAAATTTCTCTTTTCTCTAAGAAAGCTGACCACTTGTCTCTTTAGGTTTACCTTGTAATCCATCTGTTCAGAGCAGTTGAACACATAGACCATGATGCCCAGTGCTCTACCTAGATCTTTGGTGGTCTCAGTCTTGCCTGTGCCAGCGGGGCCAGCAGGCGCTCCTCCCATGATAAGATGTAGGGACTGTGTCAGAGTGATGTAACACCTACCATAACAACAAGGGCTCAGTGTAAAACATGGGCTCCAACCCAAATTCAGCATATTACTCAAAGTGCATAAATAAGATCAGACCAGATCAAACTAAAGGAGAGGAGCACTTATAGAAATGTTGTGACAAACTGAAGTAAGAACAGGGCAGTGGTTACCTGTCAGTGAGTGGTGTGATGACAAGACGTGGGGTGTTTCCTAAATATTCATACGAGTATTTGAACTGAGCGTCACAGATGTTGGCAAAGCAGTGCTTTTTCTCGTCATCCCAGCGATGTCTGAGCTGAGACTGCCACATGAAAGCTTGGACATTGTCAATCTAAAGGAGAGAATCATGATTTAACCACATTATTGAGAGAAATTTAGAGAGATGAATGAGGCGGCACACTGTTAACAATGGGTATTGCATGTTACCACAATGTCACCTAACCTTGCTGCTGATTAGTTTGCCCACAACATCTCGAGCATGAACATCAATGGTACAAATGGTCATGATCTTTTGACGATCGCCCTTACTGAGCTCTCCAATAAGCAGTGTGATCAAGGCATTGAGCTGGGTAACCTGACATCAAAGAGATGAAGCAATTTACTTCCATACTTCTGTGATTACAAAATGATACTTATTTTGGGTGTATGTGGAAGTATAATAACATAACAGTTATTTATGACTAAATTTAACTCTAATGATTCATTATAGATAATAAAGTGTTTATTGATATTAGACATGTTTATGTATCAATCTGAAATATGAAGCACATAATGCATAATTACATCTTCATTGACTCACAATGCCCATTTTAAGAAGGCTTGTAACAGATTAAAGTGTCCTGTGTGCGGGATTACGGACCTGTTTTTTGAAGTATTCTTTGATGGCATTTTCATATCCTTCCTCCAGCCTTGCAAAGGCAATCCCCACCTCAGTTGTCCACCAGATCTGAGTTGTGGCTAAAGCAATCTACACACATTCATCATTATTTACTCACAGCAGTTCTCTTAGGTCTCAGACATTGTATGAAATGTGATCAGTTCTAATCAGAGACCTGTGCAGGGTAGTCAAACAGCCACTGCTCTCTGGCCTTTTCCTCATAAGCTTGGACGGCTTCTCCAAACTCAGCCCTCAGTGTTTCTACCATTCTCTCCAACACCCTGTTCAGCCACATTTCCACCTGAAGAGCAAATATCAAGTAATGTTGCTTGTAATTTAAATCATTCATTTCAAGACTTTCTTTCTACGTATGTGCTTTGGGTAGGGGCAGTTGTGATCATATCAGTTTCAAAACTATCATGGACACAGATACTTTACCAATGTAGACACAAGCTCACAATAAGAGCGTTAAATTACAGAGGCTCTTTTTGCAATGAAAATGACCAGTAAACATGAGAAATAATCGTAAGTGAAATGTACCTGTCCAGAGCAGTCACAGTCCTTATCAAATTTGACATATTCATTCTCGTTGCTGTACATTCCGACAGCCTCTTTTGTAGGTTTGCCATTTTCATCCGATTTGAAATTCAAGTTTGATAAGCTGTCGAACAGTTTGGACAAATGCTTGCTGACCTAAAAGGAATGTGAAAGGTAAACTGGTTACTAATTTAACTTTTCTTGAGGGGTCTCTTCTGTCTGAGAAAATCAGAGATGACTGTCCTTTTTGCTGAATGCATAAGCTTAAGGTCAAATCAAGAGAGATGAAATCATTTCCACCAGTTTTAGTGTGTTCTCAGTATATCAGAAGTCAAATACAGGGAACTTTTTGGTCAAAGTTTATTAGGGTAGTTACAGTTCAAAATCCAAGTTTACTGTGCTACATTCTGTATCTAGAAGCCATGTAGATCCAAAGATTTCAGCACTCAACATTTCATATGGTAACATTATTAACTTTTCCGTCATTAAATTTTCCCAACAAAAATACTTTTAGCTTTTCTGCTGGGTGAATTGTTTGTGGTTGGCAACGGTGCCCGTTGTTTCATGTTCTTTCACATCCCTGTGTCCTCCAGAGTCTGTGAGCTCCTGAGTCGTATCGGATGATTCAGACATTTGTCTCTGTCCATTTGTGGGTTATTTTAAGTGTCCCAGCTCATTAAGCTACACACTAAAATTTTGAATTAGACTTGGTTCCACTTCATTTAAACAGCTGTCATGAGGTCACTGTGCTTTAAAAGAAGCCCTATTCCCACAGTGCATGTCTTCCAAGACTTCGTTCTATCTGCCTTTAAATGAAGCTACTTAGTGAATTAACTCCAATCTACTTGAGTGTTTTGCAAATTCTAAAACAGGGGTATGGTTGTCTCCCTGCTGTGCGGTTGGCCAACACGCAAAAAGTTTGACACTCCAGTACATATGGACATTTCAAGCAAAACCGCTACCTGATTTTTCAAGACATTATCTGAAAAATATTCCATGATGTCAATGTGCTCCAGCTCAAGACAAGATTGTTGCTGGTTTAGAATGAGTCCTTCTCTGGAAATCACTCTCTCTTATGGCACACATGAGGCAGGAGCATTTTAGCATGCTAGGGCTATAATGCCCTCTGGTGGATTTTAGGGTTGTTGACACTTTGTGATTCTTAGCACAGCTCATTTGATTACACAAAACAAAAAACAAAGAAAAATACATTTCTGCAAAAGAAGATCTCTACTGAGTGAGGTTATCCAGAGACAGGCTATCCAAAATATAATTTCAGTTTTGTAAGTCTGTTTAGATCTCACAAAAAATCTAAGGAATACATTAACACCTATCCCAGGCATGATTTTCTTTGGCAAAGATTGATTCCTATAAAACACTTGCGCAAGGATAAAGTTACTGTTTTACCTCAATAGGGTTGTTTCCATTGGACAATATATCTAAAAGATCAGCAGAGGACACAAAGTAGAATCTGGGAAAAGCCAGCCTCTTGGTCTCCAAATACTCAGCAAGAGCCTTCTCACACTTTGCCAACCTAGAGTCGAACACAATAAAGCAGGCATTTGCCTCAGCTTACTTTCTGTAAACAGCATCATTACACCGCCTCAACACGGAGCACACACTGACATCAAGACTATTTTACAAACCAGAAATCTAATGCAGGTTTGCCAACATGGCATAATGATACTGAAATGTGTATAACTGAATACTGCATTGGTTCTAACTGTGTAAGGTGTCAACAAAGTACATGGACAATTACCCAGCCTCTAAACTCTCCAGCTTCCCTAGAAGACCTTTCTTATTTGTAGATTCGATCACATTTGTTGTCTTAACTGCATCAGTCATGATTTCCTGCATGTGACACGCAGGGTGCAATATCAGTAACTTTAACTGGTAAGAAAATGTCTAGGGCAAAAGTATCAACCCAATTCCTTGTTTCAAACCACCTTAAACTCAGTATCAATCCTGTCGAAGCGCTTTGAATCCTCAGGCAGTTGTGAGCGGATGTCTTCAGAGCCGATAAAGATGCTTTCCAGGTGTGTCCAGGTGCGCTGCACTTGGAACCAAATGGAGATGACGGAGTCGGCTATGGAGAGCTTCTGCTGCCATGCTGACACCTCCTCCAGAAAGTGAGCAATGTATTTGGAGGTCATAAGGGTCTGCAGCTGGACCTGGTTGTCCTCCAGAGTTTCCACCAGCTCTTCATTGGGCTTCAGCAGCATGGTGCCTGTTCGGCCATGGGCTTCATGTTCAAACACCATTGCACTCCAGATATTGTCCAGCTCATGCAGTGTCTGAACAATTCAGTAAGCAGCACGTTATAATTCACAATAAATGTTATAATATTAGGCACTAAACACTGTTGAAATACAGAGCTATCAAAACAGCACAGGATTAGTACCACTGAAAACAAATGTTCCAAGTTAGGACAATATAAGTTACTACTTTATCTTCTACAGGGGTTAAAGCGAGAAAAACTGCTATGCCATGGGGGAATATTCCACTGCTTTTCAAAGCATGTGTCAGCAGTTACATTGATGAAGTGGGTTCATTATGACAAAGACAGCTGTTTGACCATTTGATTTCAAGTGGTCCGAGTTTGTAAATTCTACCTAATTTATAAAATAAATTAGACTAACTCTAAATTTACAAAATGCAAATATTGTTCATTTTAGTTTGAAAAGCCTAAAAGGAGCATGGAGCTTTTAAGTCCATGCTCCTATTAGACACAGTTGAAAATCTCTTTTTATAGTACAGCCATTTTCAGCTGAATGCTATAAGTGGAAATCAAACCTTTTCCATGCTGGACTCCTTTACAGCCTTGTCTACGATGTCACGCACTTCCTCCTCAAACTTGTGGAGGTTCAGTTTTAGCAAGTCCTCAAAAGTAGTTTTTTCTGACATAACAAACTTCACCTACAAAAGTCAAGTTTGACATGACACAGCACTAAAACATACCCATGGAAACAGACTTTTCAGTGGTATAGGCTATGTGACTGGGCTTTGCGTCCGAGTAAGGACCTGATGTGGTGAGGATCTGAAGTGTGTGAGTGCTGGCAGTGTTCTTATATGACAGGAAACATTTACAGTCATATAACTGTTGCAGGCCTAAGTTCATTTCTGCTTATAGAAGCAGAGGTTAGTTGTTTTAGCTATTCAGTGGGACAGCTGTAAACCAGAGAGACTCCTGCGCAAAATTTACACTTAATGAAGAGAAGCAGTTCCACACGTACCTTGGTTGCATTCATGAGCTGTAGCCAGTGTCGGCCTCTGATAGCTGGGTTCTGCAGGTCTCCCACGGCCCGCAGTGATGTCATCATGTTCTTCACCATGCTGTCCAGTCCTGTGAAAGCATCCCACGCCTTCATGTCTTTGTCCAGGGCTTTGATGTCTTTGGCATATTTTTTAGTGTCCATGTCCATTTCCTCCACGTTGATGTCCTTCCAGAGAGTTGTCTTCCAATCATCCATGTTCCCTCTAACCTGCAGAGAAAAGTCAGCCAAATATCAACTATCAAATTCATATGTGAAACCGATGACTAATTAGACCAACTATAATAATAAACAGAGCCATTAGTGGCAAAGGGTACTTTCAAATGGCTGATAAACCATGCATAACAGTCAACAGAGAAATAAATATTCAGCA
This sequence comes from Chanos chanos, assembly GCF_902362185.1. Taxonomy (NCBI): domain Eukaryota; kingdom Metazoa; phylum Chordata; class Actinopteri; order Gonorynchiformes; family Chanidae; genus Chanos; species Chanos chanos. Next base: position 50,934,153 of record NC_044499.1, on the reverse strand, counting down.
AATATACAGCAAGATGAAAGAGTGGCATAAATGCCAGTTTACAAAAACTGTTGATGAAATAAACTCTACCAGCAGTATCATGTCCCAGAGGTCCTTCAGCAAAACAATGTCTTTCCTACAGGCCTTCAGCTGCTTGTAATCTGGGACAGACACTTCAAACAGGCTTGCTGATCCAGATAGGGTTACCATCTCTGTCTCCAATTCCCCTATATTCAGTTGAGCCTGAGATGCAACATTAAATCATTTAATAAGGGAATACATTTTTAAACACAAAAATAATACAAAGATGTTTCATTAATTTGTAGCTTAGTATTGTACAGAGCATCAAATGTTATGCAGAAATTAATTTCACCTCATCCAGAGCCTCATATGGGTTCTCAAAAGAGAAGAGGAAGAATGGCTGTTGCCTGAATCTCTCTCTAAACTCGTGTTGCTTTATCTGCAATAGTGTGACAAAGGAATTTATTTCTTGGGTTAACATCTAAAATCAGCAAATAGTGGTGTCCAACCTCTAGCATCAATTTACGATACCTCAAATTGCTGGCACTTTCGGCGTATAATGTTAACTTCATTTGCTTGCAAAGGAGCAACATTCTGCTTTACGTGGAAGGCCATTTTCTTCACATTTGACCAGTTTTCTGGTAGGTCCTACACAATGCAATCGAAGGATTTAGTGTCACTCTGGTTTGCAAAGTATGCCAACTAAAATGTCTCAAAACACTGAAAATGAAATATTACAGAGAAGCTGGTGACTCTAGAAAAATATACAGTGAGACAAATAAATAAAGAAAGTATGACATTCAACTTGTCATTGCTGACATTTTTGACATACTACCAGTGAAACTAACTGGATCTCTAGGCATTAATCTGCGATTCTAACTGATGTAGTAAAATGTCAATGATTCAGAAGCAGTCTGGCCTATGTGGGGAGTGAACTGTCTCTTGCCTGTAACTGTGCATGGACTTCATCAGGCAGTTCTTCTCTGTACTCCTTCAGGAACTCAGTGGTTTCCTTCAGAGGAGTAAACATGGTGTCAATGGACGCCTGCCTGTCTTTCACCTTCATCAGATGACCCATCATCTCCACCAGGCCCTGATAGTCTCCCTCTTCCACAGTCTTCTTCAGTCCTGACTTCACTTCTTTGAGGAAGGCTTCTAGTTCTGTCAGACTGCCGTCCCAAAACAGCACCAATACAATTCATCAACTGTTCAGTAATTAAATAACAAAAGCAACTCATCAACATCACAATAACAGTGCACTATACCTGTTTGTCACTCTGTCAATCAGGAACTGCTTGAACATTAGACTCCACCTCTTGATGGTGTTGAGGAGCGCATGTTTGAAAGGCCGGATATCGATCTGTAACCACCCCTGCACTACTTCAGAGTTTTCTAGCTTCCTCACCTCATCATACAGATTCTCATATTTGTCAATCTGATAATAGAAAATGGATATTTAGCCATTGCAATGTGGAGAAACATTATTTTTATTTGATTGTACTGCATACAGTTTTTTGTGTATTTTTAGAACACTTCTCATTCCAATTCTGTGTGCTCCCCAAAAGCATGAACCCAAATATGTGAGGTATAGATATAGTGACCTTCATTAGTTACAAAATGCCACATGATGTTGAAAGTGTTTGCATTTGCTGAACATGGTGTGAACCCTAACGAGCATGAGGGATGTTTTCACCTAAACAAACAAACTGAGGCAAAGCAGAGGAAAATCTTGCTTTGATTCATATCATCGCCATATGGCTATCAATGGGCACCATACCTCTCCTTTGAACTCCTTCAGCGTAGGAGGGTTTACGGGGACGTTCTCATCACCGTGGGCTTCAATGTCCTCTGGAGTCAGCATTCTGCTATATAAGAGGAACTGCTCCATAAACTCATAACGGTCATCCTGCCACAGGTAGGCATACTTATACAGGAGCCTACTGAAGTCCTGTGCTTCATTCATGGCATTAGCAACTTGATTCATCACTTCTTCCCGTAGATCACCAAGTTCAGTGGACTCATCGAGCTCCATCTTACAAGAACAGAAAGAGTTCTGCCAGTCACACTCAAACAGGCAAACTGGGCATGCGTCTCACTCTGCTCAGCAGTGACAGAGAATGACGGCTCATTATGCTTTTACTTGTTGGCAGTAGCTGTGCTTACTTGGTAGTTAAGTTGCTTAATCTTTGACATGCGTTGGACAAGTTTTGCAGATTTATAGACGTCATTGATCAAGCTCTCAACAAGATCATAGAAGCCGTCTGATATCCCAAAGCCCAGGGAGGGGTGGAAGGCTGTATCATCATCCTCTAGTTCAAACTTCACTTCAAACAAGGGACTTCTGTTCAACTGTTCAACAAAAATAATGTCATAAGAACACTCCACAGTTCTATGTCTTATGGTTCATTCAAAACACACTGAAACTGAAGACCATACCTGTGGATTCATGTTTGTCGCCAGGAACATGAGAGACACGTGGATAACCGTAAAAAATCCCTGAAGTATTTTATCATCAATGTAATCCACATAGGCCATCCACGAGTCAGAGCTGTCATCGGCCCTGAATAGCTGCCTATTCTCCTGGGACAAAAATACACAAAAATGAGTTTGAACACCTCTCCATTAAATAAACATTCTTAAAGAACAAATAAGTAACACTAATCAAGAGAAAACTCTAGCATGTTTTCTACTACTACAGAACCTTGAAAAACTGCAAGGTTACCTCATATTTTTTATATTTTAATTAAGAATATCCAGATTATTGTTGTGCATTCTTTTCAGTGATTTAAAACACTGGTGATAAAATGACTGTCAACTTGAGCTAACGTCACAGGAAAGACTTTTGCTTCTTCCCAAACTACATCACTTGCAACAGTTCAGGTGGACACACTGTGTAGGCTTTGCAGTAAGTTAGACACATCAAGAGACACAAAAAGACACTGGACATGAGTTATATCTATATAATCTCATTGTATTTAGCCTCACAGCCTTTCACCTCAGTCAAAGCATGGAGTTTCACTCCTTCCTGTTTGATAACTGAATACCTCTTCTTTAGGGCAGCCTGTCTACCATCTAGATCAAGAAGTGAATCTTTCTTACTGTCTTTCCTCTCAAACATGGGAGTCACTGCCCACTCCTGAACGAAATAAAAATGGCATTGCACAAGCAGATAAAAATCTTGTTGTGTCACACGTCACAGTATTTCATTTACAGATATATTTTTAGGGCATATAATATCAGCTGCTCGTAATAAAGTATATTCTTGTGATAGAATACAAAGTTTAATAAGTGCTGGCAGTGTTTAAACAGCAGTTGGCCTACTGACCTTCATCATTGCACGCATGGTGTCAACATTACACTTGGCCATGCTGATCCTGCTCTGAAAGTCATGTAGTGTATCTCTCATCTTCTGGATATACTCCCAAACTCCTGTCAACACACACAAAACACAACATCCCCTTATATGTGAAAGTGAATTTTATCATTAAACTGTAAATTACAAATGTGCATAGATAAGAGTCCGTGTGCAAGTCAATGTGGTCCAGTCATTTGGTGCCCTACAGACCTACCATCACTATTCCAACAGAGAGTACTCTCAGCATGAGAAAGCTGTTCATCTATCATCTTTAGTTCTTCTTCTATAAGAGGAAATTCCACTGGCAAGACAGTGGCTCGCACCTGTACCAAAAAACAATGTTAAAATTGCAAATACAACTGGAAAAGAAATAGAACATGACTTGAAGCCAGGTTCATACTACATGATTTTAGCTGTGATTTTCCAGTCGCAGACACATTTTTGAGATCAGGGACAAAAAAAACCCAGTCAGAGCCAAATTGCTGCCCGTGCCTGTCACTGACGGTTGACAAGTCTGAGCAGTTCAGAGACACGTTCTGACCCAGTCCTTGAGCCGTCACAGACACCCTAATATTTTCAAATCAGAGCTGGTCTTGTAGTTTGAATGGTGTATGACAAGACCCTAGAACGGCGATGGGCATAGCAAATCAGAGTGCAAGATGAAGCCAGGAGGACGAGGCGGGAGCAGCTACAAAACAATGTCATGGCTTGTCTGCAGTGTCGCAGACTACACAACACGCCCACTTTACTACACGACACGCGCCTTGAGGATGATGCGTATTATCCGTGACCCTAACCATAGCCCTAGCCATAACCATAGTGGGCGTGTCATGTAGTTCTGCGGGTCTGCAGTTAGACGTACTTGGGAGTTTTCACTTCTCGCGTATTGTTTTGTGAGTATAGGGATTAAAATACTCTGTTGGGGATCCCTCCCAGGTGATAGATCTTGTAATTTGTGAACTTTTGTCTGCGCTCAGTTGTGAAATGTGCGTACCACAACGTCAACAAAACATCAGATTACAAGAAATAACGTTGTTCAATTTGAGCAGTTCTGCGATTTTTGGAATTTTTAATTTTTTGTGTGGCCTGAACCTTGCTTTAGAGGAGCTGGCATTTAGAGATGACAATGAATCAAAATGACAGTAGAAAGATTGTATATATATGACAGTAAAATGTATACGACTCCCAAGACAGTAAATAACATGAACACTAGATATATCCTGCTTCTTAAACATTCAGAAAAGACAAACTGTACTGATGAGTCGGTGAAATGACAGAAGCTACAGAGGAAAAGCTTCATAGACACTAGCAGCCACTGGATGATGATGGTGTGGAGAACATCCTATCCAGCTGACCCTTCTAGAACATGTGTTGTGTTTGACTCTCAACCCACAGGATATAGATACAGCACCACTACTTCTATTAGTTCATCAAAAGCTTAATCAATAAAAGCAACAATTGTGTAATGGAACGTGTCAATGTGAGGACTATACAAATACATGGAGGTAAAAACCTAGATGATTTCCATGATTACTGCCTGATTCCTGCATGGTCTTTACCTGATTGTACCAAGACACAATGAGATCTAAATTGCCGACAAAGGTTCGGAAGGTCTCGCGCTTGGCAAAAACATCTCCTGTATTGGGTGGAATATTTTCCTGTCCTTGAATGGTGAGGTAATGTACTTCTCTCAGTACAGCAACAAGCTGCAAAGAGACAGTGGGTTGAATGGAAATGCTTGAATGCAACCAAGGTCCTGTGCTATATATAAGAGTAAACTTAAGTGTTAATTAGTTCAGAAGTCCATTACTAATAAGGTAATCAAAGTACAGACCTGCTTATTGAAGTTTACACTCAGAACATTAGTCTCTGGGTCTCTTAAGAGCAGAGGCTGGTTCAGGTTGAACTGGCAGTCAGCATCCACTCTTGAAGTCCACTGTGCATAAATGTTCCCACAGTAACTGTCTAACAGGTCTATCATCTCATCATACTTTCGGAAAACAAGTTGGGCCTCATCAGTGTCCATGCACCTAAATACCAGCATGTTCATGTGATACCACAGAATAACACAGTTTTAATAGTCTTGGTATCAGGAAAACAAAGCAATAATTACACAGTCAATACAAGACTCAGACAATGTGAATGTGTATTCCACATATATAAGCTGGGTTTATTTTATTTGGGTGGAAAAATAAAAAACATCTGTCTGCAAAAAGAACATACGGGTGATTAATTGCCCTGAAGCTCTTCATAGGGACCTGTATTCTGTCTCGTAGTTCTTGGGCCCACTTCAGCTGTCCAGATATATGGGGCATGTTCTTTGCTATGGGAGGGATGCCTTTACATTGTTCCAGTGTTTCCATCTGAGCATCATACACCAGCTTAGTCTTATCCAGCTCTGCGCTAAACATTTCCACTAGCGTTTTGTACTTTGATGCCATCTGGACATGAATGTGAGGCCTCTCCATAACAAAGCTAAACATGTCCAAGAGCTGATAAGGGAAACAGCACAAGAACAAATTGTCTCTCTCTTTCAGTATGATCAGTTTCACAAAACATTTCCTCATTTACACACAGGGAAAAAAAATGATGGTGTCTGAATGAGGCTTCTAGCAAAGACCATCAAAGGAGATAACATTTTGAGCGATTTCCTCATCAAATCTCATCTATAAGCCATTTCCAGAAAGTTTCTACACAGTAATAAATCCAATTTGCAGAATCGTTTCAATGAACCTGTGCTACTTCATAGTCTATTCTTTAATTGAGTCAAACTTGAGAGTTCAAACTGAATTAAAACGTTAACTGTTCTTTAAAGGGAACACACCCAAGCTGCAATGTTAAGGTTAAATAAGTGAGCTGAGAGAGGACACAGACCTTTAAAGCAGACTCTGTAGATGTGCAGTCATCAAATGCCTTGCAGAGTATGGTCCCCAACCGTCTCTCAAAGTCTGTAATCTTATTCTGGAATGCTTTGAAATCTACCTCAAAGTTCTGCAGGATTCAAAAGAGGCATCAGATTTCACTGGATGACTTTCAGTTAGCCGACAGCACCTCTCCAGAACAACCTTGCACATGCACCAAATTCGTGGCTTGTACTTCAAATAAAAAGGAGAACTCAAACGAGTTAAATATTTTGCAAGTTCACCTTCTCGTCTATGTCAATCGCATCATATTTGCATTCAGCAAACATCTTCAGAAGCTCCAGAAATTCCTCATAAATACAGTTGATCAAATATCCCATGGTGTTTCCTCTTACACCTTGAATGTCCACTTTCTCAAGTCTGAGAAATTCCACAGAAACTTCATAAACTTCCTGAAAAGATAAAAATGATTAAAAGCTATTAATGAAACATCTCTAGTCTAACCAAAAACATGCAGCCAAGAACTTTTGAGAAACCGAAATCGAGAAAGGTGCAAAGTACAAGAATGGCCCAGTACCTCTATCATCTTCAAACGCTGCACAAACGCATCCAGTCGTGTGAATACAAGAGAGCAGGGGAAGTCCCAGTTCTTCGTTTTTCGGTTCTTGAAGTGATAAATAAATCAGTTATGGCTAAACAGACAATTTCTGCCTGGTGCAGTACAAGAAAAGACTACATCTCAGAAATGTTAAAATGCAAAAACAGTAGGTTGTTAGAATACTTCTGATGAAAAACTTGGTTCCTTACATTGAAATATTTGCCCATATCCAACTTGCACTGATCGTAGGTCTTTCTGAATGTCACAAGGGTTAGAATGCTGGTCCTGATGTTTGCTAACATCTCATCGATTTCTCCTTGCAAACCCTTCATAACCTCTTCGGGACTTAAAAAGTTCCTCGTCTACACATGACATCAATGTTTTGTATTGTTTTGACATATTTCTGTGCGCGTCGAAAATTTCCATTAATACAATATTTAGTACAAAATTTTGTATTAACCATTGCATCAATTATGAAATACCATGTCAATAAACAGGTTACAGGTCTCTTGTAAAATAACAATGATCCTCTCTGGGCGGCAGTAGTACTCTGAATTGGCCCATATCAGGCACAATATGTGCAGCACAACCCCAACATAAGATGGCAGCTGAAAGAAAAGAGAAAAAGGGGAGGAAAAAAGGAAAGAAAACACCAGTATTAAGTGACATCTATGAATATACTTATTTACTATCACTATTACTTACTTAATATATTTATTTAGACTGTTTATTTACCAGTGAGTACTCCAACTCTTCAACTTCATCAACAATCCTCTTCAAAGGCTTTAAGAAAATCACTATATCCTCAGCTTCTAACAAGCCTGTAACCAAAATCATGACTCATAAAAACATGTATTACTGTAAATATACTTCAAATACGACTAACAACAGGAAGACCATTCATGTACCTTCCTTAACATCCTTATAGATGTTCTTCAATGCTGGCCAGTAAGAGCTTGCTCCATTTTTTACTATTTGTGCCATTGTCCGAACCTTTGGCTCCATCAGCTTTAGAAGGCAAAAAAAATCTGTTGGCACTCTTGCTCATATATGTACATATTAAGGCAAGATCAGCATAACATAATGACATACTTGCTCGTGTATACACTTCAAGTTCATCAGCCTGTTATCCCAGAAGTCAAACTCTGCCGATGGAAGAGGATTTAACCCATCTAGCACTGGCTGTGCAGAGTCTTTGTTTATAACTTCTGACACCTGATGTGTCCAGTCAATGATTATTGTTTCAAACGCATACATTAACTTGCTGTCAACAGAACCAGAAGCCCTGGAGGGAATAAAAGCGAGAGTAAGAAGTATATAGCAACATTCAGCAAAATACATGAGGAATAAAAATATATACATGGTCTCCTGCTTACTAACTTTCCATACATTAAACATTCTCTCATTTACAATAGAGGCAGAATAGTCAGACATTTCATGTGCTACCAACGAGACTAAAATTACTTTTAAAGTCAATGGTCTTATTTTAAAGAATTCAATTTTCCATATTCCATCTCACCTGCAAGAAAAATCCGAGTCTCCGAGGGACCTGGCATTTTGAGGTAAAGGTAATAACGTTTTTCCCTTCAGCTGACCACGTACCACAAACACCTCATTCTTGAGTTTATTTGCATGGCAAGCAACATCGTTGGATACTACCTTCGGCCACTGTTTCAAATTTCCTTTGTTGGTATGCAAGGAATAAAGAACCTATTCAGAGAAAGAAAAGTCGATGGTCTTAACCAGTCTGGAGCCTCAGATACCTTGAGTTAGCTTCGAGCTGGATAGCTGTTCTAACATTTAACAAGAAGGTTTGCAAGCTACAGCTAGGCTGAAATTAGTTTCATTTCAACAAACCTCCTCAACTATAGCGGCTGTAGCTTCTACCGGTGAGTTGGCAATATCGCCAACGTTAACATTTCGTATGTTATCTTTGTTTAAGACTTCTTTGCTCTTTTTTACGAAGTACACAGCTTTGCTTTTGAGAGTGTGAGGGAAGCTCAGGCTGGCTACAAGTTGAGATGAGGTGTTCAGCGAAATGATGAGGTTGCTAACGTCTGACTTTTCGAAGAAACTATTAATGATGGTGCGATTGTCTTCTCCTGCGATTAATTTCTGCCATTTGTCTTGTTTTAACTTTAAGCTCTTTAAAGTTACTTCTTGTAGAAAATCGATTCTTTTGTCTTCTACCTCCATCTTCCTGTCATTTCTAATTAGTTAGCTGTAAGCACACAGATTGGTCGAGCAATATTAACGGACAAAACGGATGCTGGTTGATTGTCAACTTTTTCAACTGACACTCGCGTGCTCAAAGTGATTTGAAATTCTAAAGCGGTCGGGAGCGAACGTAAGAGAAGCATTAAAATTTTACATTTCGATCCCATACTAAATATTTTTATTAGTAGTGATAGCGATCCCGATACCCTTATCTTTTAAATGTTGCTGTACATATTTTCTGCGTGGTTTGTTTGTACGTTTAAATGACTGATACATAGCCCATTTTTGCTCTGAAAGTGACCTTGTGAAACCTTTAATAACATTTTGGCTAGGATAACAGGTGCTTGTGGAATACTGATGTGCACCTGTCAGAGCTTATATAGTAAAAGATTGGTCTCAAAAAGATTTGTAACTTCTTTATTTCAGTGTTTGGTACATGGAACACTCAGTGGGGGACAGGGGCAGACAGCTGTTCATACATTTCGCACACTATTTAATAAATACAAAGTGTGTGTGTGTGTATATATATATATATGAGTATGTGTGAATGTCAATCAATATTACATTCAAAGATTTTTGTTGTTTTCCATATTCACATTTTTCATTTAATTCTGGCTCCTGTTAAGTATGTCAAACATGAGACTGCAGTTGTGTGTGTATGCACAGCATCCAAGACCAGGTACTTATGTATTTCTGTGCATGATCCTCTTCTCATGGTGCCGTAATGATGCCACTTTTTATGAATTGCACAAGCAACAGTGGTGTTGTATAAATTGTAGTTCATTGAAATTTATTTATTTATTTAGGTATCCAAAAAATTGAAGCTGGTATCGATATCTGAAAAAAGGGGATCAGTGAGGAAAGTATCAGTACTTTATTAACTCTCACCACTATTTTGACTGTCTCGTTCCCATTGGTAAGTGTACTTGTCAGTCCAGGGCACAGGCAAGCCATCTTCAGACATTTTCGGGCGACAGTGTATCCAGGCTGTTTCTCCAACCCGTAACCAGCTCACCCAGCAGTTCTGTTCACTCGTATTCATACACATCGAGTTGCATCACTCAAGAGATCCCATTTCAAAGCTGTTTCCACTCAATTATGGCTATTAACACCTAAATTTGAGAAATTATTTATTTGATATGAAGAAACTACATAGTTAGAGCACCATAATCTACTATTTCTATTACCACTAGTCTTACCAAGAAAAAAATCTTTCGAATGAACAATAAAGCCAGTATATGGAAAATACAGTGTAAAGCATTTGTAATGAATTTGATTTTTTTTTTTTTTATTTATTTTTTTTCAGGTGCAGGGTTTCTGTGATTATAGTGAAAATCTGAGAACAGCAGGGGAAAAATGTAAATTGCTCTACACAACTTATTTTGACAATAAAAAATAGTTATAACCAATATGTTAAAATATCTACAGCCTTGATAAATACACAAGTATTTTAGATTTTTTTTTTTCTTTCTTTCTTTTTTTTTTTTTTTTTTCAATTTTCAGTGCATTCAGCTTTGGAACAAAACAAAGGAAAACAAGACTGCAGTTTGCACACAGAAACATTTAGAATAATGTAAAAATAAAAAAATATACAAAAATAAGGAATTCAACACAATATAATGACAAACTTTGCTTTCAATATGCTCAAGAATGCTTTCAATTAAGAGCAGTTTAATCTTAAATATGCAATGAATGTGTTTGGACTAACTAAGGATGACTTGAAAGCGTGCTGGAATTCCAGGTTAAAAAGGTCAGTACAGTTGTAAGAGGGCAGTGAGAACTAAGGTGTCGAGAGAGAATTAGAAGAGGAATAGACATGTTCCAGAGAGGCACTAAGCATCTATAATCAATCTATCCGTCAAACAACATCTGACCTACACCCTGCATGTAAGGACTGATGGATTGTGACATCCATTACCACAGTGCCTACGTGAAAAAGAGTCGCTGAAAACAGACAATAAAAGGCAAATGGGTGTTGGTTCCAGTGTAAGGGGTCGAGCACTAGAGCATCCAGTCAGCAGGGGCAATGTAATGTAGCAGACACCTCACCTGCCAACGCTTCAGTAGAATATTCTCCAAAACAGACAGCACAACCTCGTCTCATCACGGCACGTCACCCTTCAAAAAACACTTCTTGGACATTCAGCAGAACTTTATGGAGCATCTGTGCCCCGTTAACACAAACTCTGTGATCACTGTACATACAACAGAGCTGACAGTTTGTTCAGTACAAGCACAAAAATTCAGCAGATGCATTAGTATGATCAAAGATCTGTTTGCGTGACATCCTTACATTTATCCAGCAGTATCAGTGTGATAAGTTCCTTCCCTGCATCTGCACCAAACTTTAAAGGTCAAATCATCATTTCAACTTAAATTCTTTACAGTTCCACTGACAGATACATTTAGCCACTGCTCACCATATTTAAGCAAGTCGGCAACCAACTTTAGTCGCATTCTCCATAACTTAACCTTCATCTGTGGTCAGATACTACCTCTAGATCCTGTTCTCTACACTTTGCAAAGCACCTCCTCTCAAAGCCTACTTCTCGCTTTAGATTCCTCAGCACACTTTAACCTGTCGTCATGACAACTATCATAGACATGGAGCCAACAGTCAAACAGAGGGAGAAAAGGTAAACAAATAAACAAAAATAGTTCAATTAAAACAAAAAGGCTTTGGCAGATATGAAAAGGGTACATGTGTTCTCCCGGACAGATGCAGGATAATGAAACAGTAATGAGGTCAGTAAAAGTGTTCTCATTACAAGACATAATCCCTCCACGTGCAGCTGTGTTTTAGGATCTCTCAGTCTATATGAATGGAAAGCTGAAGATGAGATGCTGTGTAAAAAAATAAGGTCCATATCCTCCATCTGTACAAACATTTAACGCACGCTGAGGGAGGGCATATTTTTCTCTGTAGCAAGTTTTAGAAAATCTTGGAGCAGATGCTGCATTCAGTCAGGCCTGCTGAGTTTTGATAATCACGTGTGTGTGTGTGTGTGTGTGTGTGTGTGTGAGTATGATGACGACTGGAAGCATGGACTTCCACTCCGCAGGGGAACGATAGAGTGATGAAGTCCCAAAGACGTTCTTTTAAACAGGGAAACTTGACAGAGGCTGTAGGCCCCTTCCCAGAATTCCCTTTGCACAGTCGAGTCAGTCTCAACATTCAAGGCGTCCTGAGAGAAATCTGTCCAGTCCAGGATCATGGGTTCTAGGCCGCAGCTGATTCTCTGACGGTCCATATTGAGACAGTTCAGTACATAGGATTGGGTACAGATCCCTACAGTAACAGAGTCTCCTACTGTCTCTTCACTGATGACACCTTCTTCTTCCTAGCCGCAAGCATCTCATAGAATGGGTCCTTACTGATGGCAGCTCTGCAGGAGGAAACAAGAAAAACACCACAAAATTACTATCTGTACACACACACACACACACACATACACATACACAGTTATTACAAGCATCGACCGATTAAAAAAAAACACTGTGAAAAGAAGCACAGAAGTTCACACAACTCCCACATTAATCCCTACAGATAAACAGGGAGATGGGCATATCGTCAAAATCCATCTATCATATATAAAAACCAGCGTCTTTCTGACTGTAACTGTTAATCTTCAGGAACCAGAGTGTAAGATAAGCCAAACTGACTTGATGCTTTTGATCCATTCTTCTTTCTCCTCTGTGGTTGGTGCAGAGATTCGGTAGAAGGTGTGGTTCCCCTCCACCACCCGTCCATCTGCCTCTGTCTTACATGCCTTGATCACCTGATCCTTATTGTCTGGGATGTAGAGCTCAAAGCAGTTCTGCCCGCAACAGAAAAACATGTGTCAGACACAGACAGAGAAGCAGAGGAGTGAGAGGGAAAATGCAGACACAGAAAAGGAAGAAGGAGAAGAAGAAGAAGAAGACTAGAAGAGGACAATGAGGAGGGAAAAAAAGGCTAAGGGGAGGGAGACAGAGGGAGGAGGAAAACTCACTGGCTTTTTAGAGTCTTCCACCTCCTTGATGCTGAGGTTTTCCAGGGGAATGATCCCTCTTGGTTCTTTATCCTAGATAAACAAAGAAACAAGCGAAAAGAAAACAAAAGGCTTTACAAATTGACATAAACCATCCCGATTGAGTCACAAGAGGCTTTCCATCAGTTTTCCAAAAAAAAAACAACAACAAGAAAACAGTGAACTCAAAGTTTAAATGATTCAGTGACTTACTGTTGTGTACTCAAAGTAATACAGACAGTTGTCTGTCAGGATGAACCATCGCCTCTTCCATGTCTTCACTCTTCCACCTGAGAAGTGCAGAGTAGAGATTATAATCCAAAACGTAGGTGCGAGTGCCAGTGTATGTTTAATGTGCATATGTGAGCATGTGTGTGTATATGGACAAAAGCATGAGTGTAAATGTATGTTCATGTATGTATGTGTGTTATGTGTGTGTTTTGTGCATATTGTGTGTGTGTGTGTGTGTGTGTGTGTGTGTGTGTGTGTTTGTGTGTGTGTTTAGCGTGTCTGGGGCAGGAGATACAGAGGGAGAGGCAGTAGGATGACAGAAGCGGGTAAACGCACAGCAGGATGAGTTTCGTGGAGCAGCAGCAGTCAGACAAATGGTAAGTCGCGTTAGCGAACAGAGAAGATAAAACAGCTTCCAATGCTTTTCATACAGACCTGTGTCAAGCCTACTGAAATCCCTAAGAGCCAAAGAGTCCAGCTCTACTGACCACAGAGAAGGAAGTCCCTCACCAAAACACAGCTTCTCATGTTAAAAGTACCGGCGAGGAGAGATAGGACCACCACCAAAGTCAAACTGAGGTTTCAGGCAAGAGGAAAATAACATCCAGATGAGGCTAATGCTAACATAACCCTAACACCTCAGATTTTTCTCCTGCAGGTGTAGTGCCATCACACGGAAAACAACACCCACTCATGTGCATGCGTGCACACACAAACACACAAGACACTCAAACGTGCACACACACACCCACACACTCACCCACACAAACACACTTCTTAATGACCTGGTCTTCATAGCTTACAATATCACCATCCTTGAGCTAAGTAGCGACACAAGAAAACAAAGCCTCCTTCCAAAGGTTGAGTTCTGCAGGACAAACTCAAAGGCCACGGAGAGAAAGTTTCAGCATGAGCATCACAGAAAAGGCCACAAACACACCTTCACACCAGCGCACATGACTGCATCCATATATAAATAAATACATACATAATAAGATTTATTGCCCAAAGCAGAAATGAATCAAAAAGCAAATAAATATATTTCATTTTTGACAAAATGAAATGCCTGTTAAAAAAAAATGAATAAATAAATAAACGAATGAATGAAAAGCCAAATGGATCTAAAAAATGAAAGCAGTGAAATGACGTAAGCGCGGCAGACGACACAGAAGCATCTGGAAGCTAACGGGCTGATTTGGCAAATGTCGTACATACCTCCTGAAGAAACATAATATGGGAGGGAACAAAAAGACGACCAAAATAAAGGAGGAGGGAAAGAAAAGAAAACAACGGGATTAAATTTGATTAAATCATGTGAAATCATAGTCTCTGTTTTAGGTTAGAGCAAGTGCAGATACAGCGTTATGAATCTATGAGTGGTAAAACCACAGTGACATTTCTAATGCAACCAATGGTCATCATAAGTTCAAAAAAAAAAAAAGAAAAGAAATTATCTCTTTAAACCCAGAACAAGCCTAAATTATGTTTAGTTTTCAGTTATAGACTTTACAGCTGGGGTAACTGTGGCATGACTGCGCACAGTATCATATATGAGGCATACGAGGCAAAAAAGGCCCAGCATTTAAAGGAGGATCCCAGCCTCATATCCTCCCATACTGAGCAGGCAGCAAATTCTTAGTACGCACAAACTCTATGACAGCCAGTGGAGTACATCAAACCCCTGTTTCCCCTTTTACTGTAGGAACATGATGATGTAAAGATGAAAAACTAGTGAAACCTTTTCATTACATGATGTGGGCTATACGCACTGTGAGGATCAGTACTTGTAAGGAGCCACTGGTGAGAGAAACTCAGACTGGGCACCTGTGCAAGAGAAGTGTGGGCCTGCTTTGCTCCCTGCTCCCCTGACCTGTTGTCTGCATTCACACACACACACACACACACACACACTCACCCAGTTTCAGCAGCCATCCCTCACGGTCTGGGTTGAAGAAGGTGTGTGTGAGGTCGTTGCCGTCATCTTCGGGTATCTTAAAGGGCTCGTTCTTGATGCTTTCGTACAGGTTCTGTGATGTGTGCGTGTGTAATAGGGAAAGACACAGACAGACAGATAGGGGGCGTCAACACACTGCTTTGACACTCTTCACTATAAACTGTGCATATTTCTGTGGAGACCTGGAGCAGTGTTATTTACTGCATAACTTTGACATTCAAGTTAAATATAATCCGAAGAATAAACAGAACTTTCTGCAAAAGACTGTATGATGCTTACTGTGTAAACAGTCTGAAAGTGGCATGTGTAGAATAGTTGCTGAGTGTGTGTGTGTGTGTGTGTTGTGTTATGTGAGAGTGTGTGTGTGTTGCATTATGTGAGAGTGGAGAGTGTGTGTGTGTGTGAGTGTGAGTGTTATGTTATGTGAGAGTGAGTGTGTGTGTGCTATGTGAGAGTGTGTGAGTGTGTGTGTTATGTGTGCGTGTGTGTGCGTGTGTGTGTGTGTGTGTTATGTGAGTGTGTGTGTGTGTGTTATGTGAGAGTGTGTGAGTGTGTGTGTGTGTGTGTTATGTGAGAGTGTGTGTGTGTGTGTGTTATGTGAGAGTGTGTGTGTGTGTTATGTGAGTGTGTGTGAGTGTGTGTTATGTGAGTGTGTGTTATGTGAGTGTGTGTGAGTGTGTGTGTGTGTGTGTTATGTGTGTGTGCGTGTGAGTGTGTTATGTGAGTGTGTGTGTGTGCGTGTGTGCGTGTGTGTGTGTTATGTGAGTGTGTGTGTGTGCGTGTGTGCGTGTTATGTGAGTGTGTGTGCGTGTGAGTGTGTGTGTGTGTGTTGTGTGTGTGTGTGTGTGTGTTATGTGAGTGTGTGTGTGAGTGTTATGTTATGTGAGAGTGAGTGTGTGTGTGCTATGTGAGAGTGTGTGAGTGTGTGTGTGTGTGCGTGTGTGTGTTATGTGAGTGTGTGTGTGTGCGTGTGTGTGTTATGTGAGTGTGTGTGTGTGCGTGTTGTGTGTGTGTGTGTGTGTTATGTGAGTGTGTGTGTGTGTGTTATGTGAGAGTGTGTGAGTGTGTGTGTGTGTGTGTTATGTGAGAGTGTGTGTGTGTGTTATGTGAGTGTGTGTGAGTGTGTGTTATGTGAGTGTGTGTGAGTGTGTGTGTGTGTGTGTGTTATGTGTGTGTGCGTGTGAGTGTGTGTGCGTGTGTGTGTTATGTGAGTGTGTGTGTGTGCGTGTGTGCGTGTGTGTGTGTTATGTGAGTGTGTGTGTGTGCGTGTGTGTGTGTTATGTGAGTGTGTGTGCGTGTGTGTGCGTGTGTGTGTGTTATGTGAGTGTGTGTGCGTGTGAGTGTGTGTGTGTGTGTTGTGTGTGTTATGTGAGTGTGTGTGTGTGTGTTATGTGAGAGTGTGTGTGTGTGTTATGTGAGTGTGTGTTATGTGAGTGTGTGTGAGTGTGTGTGTGTGTGTGAGTGTGTGTGTGTGTGTGTGTGTGTGTGTTATGTGAGTGTGTGTGTGTGTGTGTGTTATGTGTGTGTGTGTTATGTGAGTGTGTGTGTGTGTTATGTGAGTGTGTGTGTGTGTGTGTGTGTTATGTGTGTGTGTGTTATGTGAGTGTGTGTGTGTGTTATGTGAGTGTGTGTGTGTGTGTGTGTGTGTTATGTGTGTGTGTGTGTGTGTGTGTGTGTGTGTGTTATGTGAGAGAGTGTGTGTGTGTGTGTGTGTGTGTGTGTGTGTGTGTGTGTATGCGTGTGTGTGTGTGCGTGACTCACTCTGAGCAGGTCCTCAGGCAGGTCTCCTCCATCATTTATCCCTCTGTTCATGGCGATGAAGCGCTCGGCTGACGGCTTGTCTTTGACGTTGGGGTTGTGTAGGCTGGTGTTGAGCATGATGATTGCAAACGACAAAACGTAGCAGGTATCTACACACAAAAGGTAAAGCGCAGGAGGAAAAACACAAGAAGAAACTAAATGCTTTGCAGGCTGACACACACACAATGCCACAATGTGACAATCTAGCACTAAACAGATCAAGCTGAACTGAATGGGATGGCTACTTCTGGAAACATAAACACTCCAAAGATGTCATGGGTGTTGGCCACACACTGTGACAGCTTTTGAAAAAAGAAAAAAAAACATATAACCATCTTCAGTCCCTTTGTTCTGAGAGAAGATGCTGAGATGTGTTAGTCACGGCATTGAGACTGTCTTTCACATACAGATCCCTGAGTGTGTGTCTGAGCTGACCGGGCCAGTCGCACACGGTACATGATACCATTCATGAACAAAGTGTTCACCACAACTTTCCCACAGAGAGACCACTCAACTTGGCTGAGAATGGTCTCACATCTCTTATTTTCAAATCTCTCTCCCTTTAAAAAACCATCAGTCACACAGCTTCACCTGTAAGAGATTTGACAGGAGAGATCTGATGTATCTGAGATGACATGAAACCACGATCACAGGATATACAGTTGTGTGGTTCTAAAATGCAAGATGTAAACACCTCCACACTGACTTCAATATGAATTTAACATGGTACGAATACTGCCACAACACCCCTGCTTCATCCCTCCTGTCTGTGAGAGGGCTTTTGGCCACCTTCATCCGTCTCGGATGACAAATGAATGACCTCATAATGTGGGCGTGAATATGTAAATGACCATATGGGAACAGGCAAATAAGTGTTGAATGTTAGCCGAATATGCAAATGAGTGTTTTTACACCCAGAGAGAAGCACAGGCTGACAGGTCAGAGCACTTAACGTGAAGTGAGGATGGGAAATACAAGTGAAGATGTGTATTAGTGTATTAGTGTTCCAGTGCTCTTATTCCTTTAACTTGTGGCCCTTTCTACTGAAGTTACTAAACTAGGCCAAGAGTGTTTTAGCAACACCAAACAAACATTGCACGAATGCCTCACGGAACACTCAACAAACTCACGATTTATGCTGTTCCTTCACAATGCAAAGTCACACAAGGAACCAGCTCACCGCAGAAAATTGGAACAAAGTCCAGTCATTCAGATACTTTACGTACTTATGTGATCCAGGGTGGCATGTAAAATAAACTACATACGTGAGGTCTGGGAACCCAGCTGAGGAGGTACTGTGTCTCACATCCCAGCACACACACACACACACACCCACGAGTCACTGTTCCCGACACACACTCAGATTCACACAATCGCAAACAGACAGACAGACAGATGTACACACACACTCATAGAAACACACACACACACACACACCTGTGGACTGGAAGACTCCAGGGTTGCACTGGCAGTACCGTTGGGCAAACGCCTCCATCATACGGTCGATTTTCTGAGCTTCACCTGGCAACCGGAAACTCCACAGGAACTGTCTGTTACCATGACCACACACACACACACACACACACACACCAGAGAGAGAGAGCAACTGTCTGTCACAACGAAAAAAATCCATTACTCTAAAGTACTTTTTACAACACTGAAGTTTAATAGTATTAAAATTATTGCTGAAAAATCATTTTTGAGAATCCTATCAAATACAGATGCCGGCCTTAAACAGTGGTGCTGGTGTGAAGCGATCGTACCTGAGGGCCTGGACGAGGTTCAGATCCGTGAACTCATGCAGCTCCACAAAGGCGTGAAGAACCTCGATATTAAATTCATCTCTGAGAAACACAGAAACAACCCTCTCAGTATTAAACTCATCAATATTAAGCACACAAGACAAAATCAGAATGGTGATTCTCACTGGTGAGTTTTAACAAGTCATTTCAGTGGGACAGCGGGTAATTCTAATGATTTTTTTCCCCCATACACAAAGATGAGTACATTACAAATGTTAATCTGTAACCTTTTACATTTCAGTTTTCTAAAGAGATTACACGATGGTAATGGAGCGTGACCAGAGCAGGCACTACTGCTGTTTTCCTGCTACACCACTTAGCATCTCCAGAGCTCCCAGTCTGAAAATGGGCTGAGTGTAGAATATCAATAGACTGTGAGTACACTGACCCAGTTAGGAACACAGCCACCTCACAGCCCTTAGCCAGAGCTAAAATAACACACACACACACACACACACACACAAAGCTTATCACCACTGAGCTACATAAACCCAGTCACACACATCACCAAGCAGAGTGCGTGTGAGTGTGTGTGTTTACGTGTATATGGAAGAGAGTCTCAGAGAGAGATAAAGAGGGTGTGTGTGTGTGTGTGTGTGTGAGAGAGAGAGAAAGTGGTGAGGTCAGGACTCAACACATCGTCCCCTGAGGAGACACAGAGAGAGAGAGATGGGGGGAGAAAGAAATGGAGAGAGACAGGAGATAGAGGAGAGAAGAGGTTCTCAAGCAAACAGGCCGGTGGGAATATGCCTGGAAACTGAGCTAAAGCTTACACACACACACACACACACACACACACACACACACACAATCAGCTCAGCTAGCAACACACACTCACACCCTCACATAAATGACACGAATGCATTATGCTCATACACATACGGACACACCCTCAATGAACTCAGCAAATAACACACACATCCACACACACTCACTACGCCCAACCAGTAACACATACACACACACACTTGCTCACTAAGCTCTGCCAATAACACACACACACACACACACACACACACACAAACAGAATCTAATGCTTTTGTCTGGATACACAGACAAAGGCAGAGACAATGATCCAAACTGTTTGAAATGATGTCAGTGAGGCAGGACCTGAAAGCCAGTGAGACTGAATGTGTGTTGACACTGAAAGGATAAACACAGCAGCAGGCAGTCACAAGTAATACACTGATGACAACCATAAACACACAGATGCAGTTTTAAGAACTGTACAGATGAACACAGTTCCAGATGGCAAGATTCAGTATCACAACTGAATTATAGCCAAATGTGGAACAGGAACTTGATGACCTATTTGCACCTTTCTGTTTCGGGTAAACCTGCCAACCCTGAAACCACGAGCCTGTGTCTACCCCCAAAACCAAGACTCACAGTATGTATCCCCAACTTTTCATGCTGGAGAATGAGAGACACACACCCAGTGACACAAACAAACACCTAAGGAATGCACACGCCACAAACACACGCACATACACACACACACACAAACACACACGCACACACACACGCGCGCACACACTTCCACTGAGCTCCATTTGTTTCACTCTCTCCTCGCCTTAACATTGATTTTCAGTTTCAGTCTGTCAATACAAATGAGTTTATTCCAGTTAAGCAGAGATGAGAGCGTTCAGGGCCCCGTGCCTCATGTTACTGATTAAAGACGATATCATCCAGTGAAAGACCGCAAAGACTCTGAACAAGGACAAAGTTTACGACTGATGATGTCAGACTCGGGGAGCATAATAATGTCATGCCTCCCAAGCTCTAATGACATCACAGGTCATCAAGACTCTTCAATGACTGCACCCTCTCATCTCACGGCAGTGTACCATTTACCAGTCAAACACGCCGCAAACACACACACACACACACACACACACACACACACACACACACACACAAAAACACAAACAAAAGCACAAACACACACGCAGTATGGGCCTGGCCAAATGCAGTTATTGTCTTTCAGCTCAACAGATTGTACCTTATGCAAGATACCATGGATGAAATCCTGTTGCATTAAGTTAAAATATAAACACTTATTTCAATTACTCTATGAGCAATTACTGATTAGTCAGAGATTAGGGCTGCGGAGGGGGGAGGAGTCAGACTCCAGTCGACAATAAAAACAACAGCAGTGAACTGTGAGTCTATGAGCAGCAGTGTGATGTGTGGTCACGGGCAGATTTTGGTCAGTATAACCGCAGAGCGTGACAGGTGTAGAGGCCAGTGCTCAGTGTTCGTGTGAATGGAGCAGTGAGGGGCTGTGTGTGGTATCGTACCTCTCTCCCAGGTAATCGCCGATGGCCGTCTTATTGAGTCCCTCGCCTTTATAAAGGAACTGAGCTATGTCCTCACACGTGTTCTTCAGCAGGTCGTTCTCAATCAGGAACTGGATGCCCTGAACACAGGAAAACGACCGCGGCAGAGTAAACAACAACAATCAACAATCACTTTACACAATAACAGAATAAATCACACTAAGGCACCTCAGAGCAGGGAATACTCCAAATGTCTCTTTCATTTAATTAATCTCTGGGTGGTCTACCCCAGTCCTGTTTCAGTCACAAAAAAAACAAGTTTCTGTGACTGTTTATTTCACACACACACACACACACGCACCATGATGAGATTTGTGACTTTATCTAAGCAGATGAGTTTACTGGATCTTTGTGATCCTTCTGCCCACTGGAGAACACTCACTGTATCACACACACACACACACAGAGTGATTTAGACTGATCTGAATAGCAAATGAAGATGCACTGAATGCTGTGAAATATTCATCAGAAAAATGAATCCATTTCACCCACACACAGATATCACTGCAAATCTGTACGCATGTGGGTGGAACCTTCAAATGACCTTGGGAGAAATGTGTTCTCACTCTCTCAGACACACACACACGAAAGCATACATTAATTTTCTTGCAGTTCGCACACATCCACATACACAGACATCCCCCCTCCTTAACCTCTCCCTGTACCTGTGTGTGTGTCTCTCTCTCACACACACGTACCACGTACACACACACACCCACCTTTTTGGGGTCCATGTTGAATTTCTTTCGGCCCATTGCCACCTGTTTGTTCCTCTGCATGTTCTTCCTGTGTCAAACAAAGACAATGTGTCAGAGTGACACTCAGAGCCAGAGAGAAAGAAAGAGAAACCTCAGGCCAAGGATGGAAAGACTGAAGAGGCCTGAAGCTCTACCACACACACACACAGACACACACACACAGACACACATTCAGACACACATACAGACAGACACAGACACACACAGACACACACACACACACAGACACACACACACAGACACACACACACACACAGACACACATACAGACACACATACAGACAGACACACATACAGACACACATACAGACAGACACAGACACACATACAGACACACATACAGACACACATTCAGACAGACACAGACACACACACACACACAGACACACACACACACACACAGACACACACAGACACCTCGTATGGACTTCCTCAGTAGTCCCTCTGTGTGTTAACATGCCTGAGTCTGCTAGCATCACTAGTGCCAGTCATCCCCCCAGCATCATCTCCACTACTGTTACACACCCCCTACATACCGATCTTTTACTTTACACCTCTCCCAGGAGACCGAGAGAGAAAGAGAGAGAGAGAGACACAGAGAGAGAGAGAGAGAGAGAGAGAGAGAGAGAGAGAGAGAAAGAGAGAGACACACACAGAGAGAGAGAGAGAGACACAGAGAGAGAGACAGAGAGAGAATGGGGGGGGAGGAGAGGGGAAGGAACAATAAGAAATGAGTAGGGAGGGGGAATGAAAGAGAGAAAGGACAGTCAATGTAATCCCTCCATGGCTTCCTCTTGGCCTGATTTTTTTTTTTTTACACGGGCGATGATAAATGGAGCAGATAAAGTGGTGTTTGATGACTGATGTGCAGTCTGTTAACACCAGCCATTACTGACTTCTCCCCTCACGCTCTAACAGCGTAACCATCATAGGAAAATGACTTTCTCTCGGCGGGAGAGACGGCTGCTTTGGCCTCCAAGCAAAACAAACTACCATTTGTAAAGATAACACTGAAACACATCCAGCTCAGGGCACAGACTTCAAGCTCTGAGAACCATTCAACAATCAACCAAGCTCGACATTCAGAGATGAACCTCACTGGACACCTCAGACAGAAGAGTGTCTTAAGCACTGGACACCTCAGACAGAAGAGTGTCTTAAGCACTGGACACAAAGAGTTTGTGAAGCAGAGGACGGGGAGATCTTGTGATGACGGCTGGCTGAAACCTCGCCGACGACAGACTCCTCTGATTGGCCGGTGCAGCGAGAATATGAAAAATGACTCCGCTGAGACTGTACCACACCACATTATAACGTTAAATAGAGTGTGTGTGTGTGTGTGTGTGTGTTTTACATCCTTGAGGAAAAGAGAGGGGAGGGTGTCTTGTCTCAGAGACAATAGCGATAAGTTAAGCGTACGTCTGAGACAGATTTCAGCAGTGTTTAAATACCATGTGAAGAGAAATGAATGTAGAGGTTTCTAAGTCCTGGACCAAACTGAAGTTTATCTCCTGCTGTCCTTCACATTAGTCTTTGAATGCACTGCAGTGTAAAATGGAGAATCTCTGTTGTAAATGTAGTACTAGACCACTCTTTAAAAAGTCCAGGACTTTTTTCTAAAAGTGAGGGGAAATTCACTGCATAACCACTCACAGCCCCACCCCCTGCACTGCATAACCACTCACCGCCCCACCCCCTGCACTGCATAACCACTCACAGCCCCACCCCCTGCACTGCATAACCACTCACCACCCATCCCCTGCACTGCATAACCACTCACAGCCCCACCCCCTGCACTGCATAACCACTCACCGCCCCACCCCCTGCACTGCATAACCACTCACCGCCCCACCCCCTGCACTGCATAACCACTCACAGCCCCACCCCCTGCACTGCATAACCACTCACCGCCCCACCCCCTGCACTGCATAACCACTCACAGCCCCACCCCCTGCACTGCATAACCACTCACCGCCGCACCCCCTGCACTGCATAACCACTCACCGCCCCACCCCCTGCACTGCATAACCACTAACAGCCCCACCCCTGCACTGCGTAACCACTCACCGCCCCACCCCCTGCACTGCATAACCACTCACCGCCCCACCCCCTGCACTGCATAACCACTCACCGCCCCACCCCCTGCACTGCATAACCACTCACCACCCATCCCCTGCACTGCATAACCACTCACAGCCCCACCCCCTGCACTGCATAACCACTCACCACCCATCCCCTGCACTGCATAACCACTCACCGCCCCACCCCCTGCACTGCATAACCACTAACAGCCCCACCCCTGCACTGCGTAACCACTCACCGCCCCACCCCCTGCACTGCATAACCACTCACCGCCCCACCCCCTGCACTGCATAACCACTCACCGCCCCACCCCCTGCACTGCATAACCAC
>NC_044499.1:50897316-50902316 GCF_902362185.1 Chanos chanos | reverse complement strand
TGTGTGTGTGTGTGTGTGTGTGTGTGTGTGTGTAGAGTAATATCGTGTAGTGTGTGTGTGTGTGTGTGTGTGTGTGTGTGTGTGTGTGTGTGTAGAGTAATATCGTGTAGTGTGTGTGTGTGTGTGTGTGTGTGTGTGTGTGTGTGTAGAGTAATATCGTGTAGTGTGTGTGTGTGTGTGTGTGTGTGTGTGTGTGTAGAGTAATATCGTGTAGTGTGTGTGTGTGTGTGTGTAGAGTAATATCGTGTAGCGTGTGTGTGTGTGTGTGTGTGTAGAGTAATATAGTGTAGTGTGTGTGTGTGTGTGTGTGTGTGTGTGTGTGTGTGTGTGTGTGTGTGTGTAGAGTAATATCGTGTAGCGTGTGTGTAGTAATATCGTGTAGCGTGTGTGTGCGTGTGTGTGTGTGTGTGTGTGTGTGGTTGACGGAGAGTAACTGTCATACCTGGATGTCTTGGAGCAGCTCCTGCTTGCGCCGCCGAATATTCTCCAGCTCCTGCTTCTCCTCTGGGGTCAGGTCGTCTGGTACTGAGGAGAACGGACACAGGAATGACTGTCAGCAACCTTTTACACACACACACACACACACACACGCTCTCACTGACACAGTGTACAGGCCTACTCTCTCTCTCTCTCTCTCACTCACACACACACACAAACTCATTTTTTCATACCCACACACACCACATGCACACAAACCAGAACACAGATAAAAGCATTCATATACGTGCGCATGCACACACACCCCCCCTCCATTGTGTCTGAAACCTAAACCACAGATTTTAACATGGGGGAACAGACATACTCTCCCTCTCTTAATTATTCATTCAGCAGAGATGGGGGCAGAAGAGATGCAGAGAAGACTGGGTGGGGGACAGATAAGGAGAGAGGGGGGGGGATGGGTTGAGTATGAGGGAGCGTCGGACTCTTTAAAGGAGAGAAACAGGGAGTGAGCACTAAACTGCTTTCATGAACGTTTGTGTCCAAGCTTTACACAGGCTCTCTCAGCCAATCAGTCATCAGAACCAATATAAACCTGTTAATACGGAACTCTGATTGGCCACCTGGCTAATTTCATTGTTTGGCCATTCTGTACCACGTCACACGTTCAAACTCGACTATCACGCCCAGCCAAACACTTCAAACCTCCATCCACGGAGCTGTCTTAAGGTAAAAAGGCATTAAAGGTAAAAAGATGAAAACTTGAACCCTTCCCATCAATACAAACTGGATCAGCTGTTTCCTTTCACGAGCCTAGTAAACACAATTACGTGGGCAAAGGTGCGCTGATCCTAGATCAGCGCCGTGAGAGATTTTTTCCTCAGATCTACTTCTGTAAATGGAGACATCTCCTCAAGTGTTCATATGAGTCCTGTTTTACACACACCACTCTGGGTCTGTGTGATGGGGACAACCTAACACAGAGACTGCGTATGTGTGAGGACTAGAATCCTACAGAGGGTCCGGTTGGTTCATGAAACAGCAGTAATTTCAGTGAAGAGCCCTGGTGACATACGCCAGAGTTGCCCTAACACCATGCCAACTTACAATCTGGTATTTCCCAGACACTCTTAAACCACTGTGACTTACAGTCAGGGCATCACTGCCAACACACTTATGAACTTCACTGAATAAACTCTCTCTGCCGGTCAGGCCAATTTTCACGCGCCTACATAACAACTGGAAAATGACCTCCTTTAACATCAAAAACTCTAAACGGAGTGGCTGTTTGTTCAGTCTGTGTAACTGTGTGTGTGTGAGAAAGAGAGAGAATGAAAGACAAAGACAGACAGAGAGAGAGAGTGAAACCACAGTGGGTATCCTGTCACCCACATTAACATGTTTTCCAAATTAAATTCAATTCTCCGTGTCTTTTCACTCCCTGACTGACTCATCCCTCATTCACGACAGCAGAATCTAAAACATGTGCCAGTCACCATAGGCGTTTCAGTCTCCATCCAAACAGGAGGGCCCTCCACCTCCCCCTCTCACACGGCTCTCGGAGGAGACGAGGCAAAAAGAAGGCAAGGCATCGTTTAGTTTCTGACGGATGATCTGAGGAGCGTCTTGGAGGTCAAACACACCCATGTCATTAAGGAGACGACCTCTCAACTCTGCCCTCTGACTGCTCTTATGCATCATCAGCTGACTGCACCAAAAAGTGATCCAGCGACCCTTACCCCTAGTCTAACCCCTCTCTGTCTGTTTATAATTACTAGAGAGAGAGAGAGAGAGACAGACAGACAGACAGACACAGAGAGAGAGAGAAAGACAAATAGAATAAAATAACTAAGAAGGATAAAATTGTTTTCTCTCATTGTTGGCTTTATCAATTTACTGTAGCTCTCTGGCAGAGAGCGCAGTCGGTCCCACATTAAATACAAAACTTGAACATTTTAGAAACAATGTCTGCAGACCAAAGATAACGAAGACACAGGATGGGAGCACAACAAAACACACACACACTTTCAGCACATATATACTGTCCTTCTTATCAAAGTATAGTTATAACGTTCACTATGACACAGCCAACCGCAAAACACGTGTGTCTTTGTGTGAGTTTCAGACATTAGATTCTCTCTGTGACAGTACTGGTAAGTAGCCAGGCCTCTGTACTGGTAAATAACTAGAGCACAAAAACAACTCTAGCTTCCCTACACACACTCCAGCAGGAGTAGGAATCAGTCCTTTACTCTACGTGTGTGTTTGTACTGTATGCTTGTATTTGTGTGGGTTTTGAACCTGACTTTAAAAGAGGACACAGTTGTGGTAGGGGTGTGTGTGTGTGTGTGTGTGTGTGTGTGTGCAAACACTATATCCACCACCACCATCTTAGGCTAAAGAAAACTGAAGAGCTTGCCACAGAACTCTTAATCAGGACACAGAGTGTGGTGAACTGCTCTTCCTGAGATAGATTATACTGTTTACAGAAACTTCTAACACCACAATCAGACACTGTCCCAGACACACACGAAACTCCGCACGGCTTGTAGAGGCTAGAGCTGTTTGTGTGTGCATTCATATGTGTGTGTGTGTGTGTGTGTGTGTGTGTGTGTGGTTGGAACTGAGTGGGACACCAGAGCCTTTCAAGGCCAGCATCATTTTGTGTTTGGGGAGAAGTCTGAGACTAATCACACTCTAGCCAAATCCTGCAGACTTAAACCAGAGAAGAGTCAAAAGAGAACCAGAGAGCCAAGCGGCCTCACTGCCAAGACCGAGTGGACAACATCCCTCCTCACACAGCTCCAGGAAAATACAACAGAAAAAAATAATGTTCCTGTCAGGTGAGCCACGGAGGGTCACTCAGGTTGTACATACCTGTGTAACTAAGGAAATGCCCTTTCACCCCTATAAAAAATACAAAATTAAATTCCAAATTTGCCCCGAAGCAGGCCCCTTGCTAACAGTTAATGAGGACATCAGAGGCCTGATAATTCTGCCCTGTGACAGCACTAAACCAGATTTACTGAGGAAGAGGAGATTTAGTGAGGAGGAAGAGCGCTGCGATTCCTGGAAGATCTGAGTCTCAGAAGAGGACATGGCAACCAGTGACTTATCTAATCAGCATCAGAGAGCCAATATGTAACAGAGAGAATATGAGAGAGAGAGAGAGAGAGATCAGAGACATATGTGAGTGAGAGAGAGAGAATTATGCATCTGGTCAGTGTATAAGCAGGTGTGCTGGTATCAAGGACATTTCTGCACCACTCTAATCCTCCAACAGGGACAGACCTAGAACTTTCCCTGAACTGTCAATGTTTACAAAACACACACACACGAACGCGCGCACACACAAGAACGCGCACACACACACGAACGCGCACACACACACACACATACAACCACGAACCAGAGGAAGGAGAGAGGCCAAACATTATGAAAAGCCAAAGAGACATGTAGTTGTGAATGCTCTGACCACAGCCTGATGGGGATGAAAACGAAATGAACCATAAACCACAGCAGCGCCACACCGGTCAGCAGCGCCTCAAACCTGTGTTTGTGTCGGAGTCTAAGCCTGATACGACCTTGTCTACCAACATCAACCAAACAACAAACAACAGGATCCGTCACAGAACAGTGGTGTCACTGCTCCCCTTCACCCTGAGCAGTATAGACTCCTCACAAACTTCACAGACTTCACAATCTTCACAAACTTCACAAACCTCTCAAACGTCTCAAACTTCACAAACCTCACAAACCTCACATACCTCACAAACCTCACAAACTTCTCAAACCTCACAAACTTCTCAAACCTCACAAACTTCTCAAACCTCACTAGCCTCACAAACTTCACAAACCTCACATACCTCACAAACTTCTCAAACCTCACAAACCTCACAGACCTCACAAACCTCACATACCTCTCAAACTTCTCAAACCTCACAAACTTCACAAACCTCACTAGCCTCACAAACTTCACAAACCTCACAAACTTCATAGACCTCACAAACTTCACAAACTTCACAAACTTCTCAAACCTCACAAACTTCACAAACTTCACAGACCTCACAAACTTCACAAACCTCACAAACTTCACAGACCTCACAAACTTCACAAACCTCACAAACTTCATAAACCTCACAAACTTCACAGACCTCACAAACTTCATAGACCTCACAAACTTCACAAACTTCACAAACCTCTCAAACCTCACAAACTTCACAGACCTCACAAACTTCACAAACCTCACAAACTTCACAAACCTCACAACCTTACATACCTCTCAAACTTCACAAACTTCACAAACCTCACTAGTCTCACAAACCTCGCATACCTCTCAAACTTCACAAACCTCACTAGTCTCACAAACTTCACAAACGTCTCAAACTTCACAAACCTCAGACCTCAAAACCTCTCAAACCTCACAAACTTCACAGACCTCACAAACCTCTCAAACTTCACAAACCTCACAAACCTCTCAAAATTCACAAACCTTTCAAAAACATACAGTCTATAGGAGAAATCTAAAAATCAGACCAAAAATGGCCCACCATGTAAAACAA
>NC_044499.1:50884816-50889816 GCF_902362185.1 Chanos chanos | reverse complement strand
CCATACAACAACCACTAACAAACCTGTTGCGTTTCTTAATGTCAAATTTAAACAACGAATTGAGCAAGCAAAGAAGTCTTAATTGTGTACAGAAAACAGGGCACGGCACTAAGCCATAAAGGAAACATCAATTCGTGAAATATAATTTGTAATTTGTGAAGCGGGTAAACTTTCATTAAACCGGTAACTCTTCCATCAACTCACCGACTCCATCTTCTGATTTCAACACCATTATTGACGCTTCTGCGGACCAAAACTGGCTGGAAGGTGCGATGTCTTCTGAAGCGAACAACGACAAGACGAACGCGATGCCTCCTTAACACGCTAGATTTTTTTTCTTCTTCCAGTAACTAATGACAGCGAGTATAAACTTCTATTGTTTTCTAAGGTAGTTGAAATACGTCTTTACCAACCGGATATCTGTCCACAGCTTTGCCCCATGCTTTGCAGACAGGGAGTGGCTTCGCAGCTCTGGTGTGGAACAACCAATCACTGCCGTGCAGGCTGTTTGCTGCACGCACTCACGCACACACACGCGACAGAGAGAAAGCCAGAGAGAGAGAGAGCATCCGCAGAACTTCAAAGTTAAGTTTATGCGTTAACATTTTCCATCCGTTATACAACAATTGTTACCTGCAATGCTTACTGTAACTACTAAGCCATGACATTAGAGAATAATGAGACAATAATGAATAAATATTACAAAGTGAATTTCATTTCCTATAAATGGATAAACGGACACGATAAAACGTATGGATTAAAAAACAGAAGGACGGTTGAATGACAGTTCAGCCTGGACCATTTGAAGCAACTACCTCCATCTTATGTGGTGTGGTTTCCTTTAATCCCACCCATAGCAACCGTTGCCAGGGTGACATACGAGCCCACACACATGCACACGTGGCTAGTGCGGTACAATTTATACAATGGAAAAACGTCAGAGATGCCACATGTTCATTTGCAACCAAGTTCATGTTGATTTTACAAATTAACGTGGAAAAAAACCTGAAATAATGATGTGAGAGTGATCTTTCTGTAAACACCAGAGAGCTTGTCTGACAATGAGAATTTGGCCTGGTTTCTAACAAATACCCTATGTGCGCTGAATGCTTTTTTTTTTTTTAATTTTATTTTAGAAAGTCATTTACAAAAGGATTTTTAGGTCACCTGATGAGCTCATAAAACTTGCACTTTTAAGAGTAGTTTTGTTTACATAAAATGTTGTAATATTACATTTTACATTGCAGATTCCAAACAGATTTTTATCCAGCTATCTCTCTAGGTCTCCCTTTCTCTGTCCGTATCTATCTATCTATCTATCTATCTATCTATCTATCTATCTATCTATCTATCTATCTATCTATCCATTGATACACAATATTTAATTGCAGAATAAACAGGGCTCAAATATCAGTCGATCATATTTATGTTTTCTCAGAGCTCCTCTATGTAGTGCAGTAAAGCCAAATTGGCTTTTTTATGGGGGGGGCGGGTGGCTTTTGGTGTAATGACTGACTGAGTTTAGTTTTAGGACATGAGGTCCAGGCCAAAACCTTGACTCCAGTGAAAAGGTTGGTAAGTCGACGGAGAGCGCAGTCCATCCCTCTCAATGAACCCTCACTGCTAAAACAGTTCCCCTCTGGGTCTCCGTTCCTCTCAAAACACAAAAGACAGTCACTATAAATTAAACCACGGGGCGGCCAAGAGCCTCCACACGGCTCAAAACAAAACAAAACAAAACAAAACATAATCACAGAGGCCTTTCAGAAGCGTTTTTAAAAAACGACGTTTTGCGGACATCTCCCAGCCAAGGGCGTTGTCCGGGGGAGACGTGAATTCGGTCAGAGCAGTGCGCTAAGCTCTCCGTCCCCGCCTCGACACAGCCGGGCCATTAAAAAGGAGCCGAGAGCCACGGTTTTCCAAATCCATATAAACAGACGACACGGGGAAAAAAAAGCTCTTTGTGTTGTTTGTTTCATAACCCTTTCAGGCCCGTAAAGAATGGAGTTAATTTCTAAAGTGGATCTGCTAAAAAAAAAGAAAAGGTCTCTCTCTCTCTCTCTCTCTCTCTCTCTCTCTCTCTCTCTCATTCTCTGTGTCTCTCCCTGTTATTCTTACACTCCCACTTTCTCACTTTTGACATAAATATATGTCATGGAGAGACTTTTCTCTCCACCTCTTTCGTTTCAGTTTATCACTCTCACTCTCTACACGAGAAACTGTGGAGACAGGCTGCACCTGAGGGAGAGAAACTGATAGTGTGTGATATTAGTATCCATGCTCCGGGGGCTACAGCAGAACACTGTTCTCTTTTCTTCTGAAAGATGAATTCCAGCCTCCAGGCACACAAATGCCCTGCTAACCACAGCTCCAGTGTTCAGTAAACAGATCAGCAGATGTGCGGCATGTTTGTCAATGTGCGTATCTGTGTGTGTGTATCTGTGTGTGTGTGTCTGTGTGTGTGCGTGTATGTGTGAGTGTGTGTGTGTGTGCGTGTGCCTGTAATTGCTAGTGTATGATTGTGTTTGTTAGATTAATTTGGCTATGGCCCACACACGCACACACAGAGACATCTACAGCTGATCTGCTTATCCAAGCCCAAATCAAACTGTGATTATCCAGTTTCATTTGGGATTATCCTACCAAAAACAAAGCTGGTAATTGTAGTCATTATAACCACAGAATGTTCACCAACTTTTAAATTAAGTTTCTCTGTCAGACAATCTCTCTGTTCACCTCTCCAGCACACACACACAGAGTAATCATACAGGGGGAAACTGTAAGACTGGAAACTGACTAGAACATGAAGGATAAAAAACAGTATCAGATCCCTACTTTCCCATTCAACTCTGTCACTCACTCACACTCACACACACACACACACACACACACACACATACACACACACACACACATACACATACACATACACATATACACACATACATACACACACACACACACACACACACACTCACACACACACAGACACATACACACAAACACTCACACGCACACACGCAGAACTGTGAGGTTGACTGAACTGACTTTTAAAGTATCTTGCAGAGAGAGAGGACATCATATCATTAACTTCAGTGTATCTGATTTCTAGATCAGAAGAAGTCTGGTTGTGCTAAAACTCTCTCTCTCTCTCTGTCTCTCTCTCTGTCTCTCTCTCTCACACAAACACACACAAACACACACACACACACACACACAAACACACACACATACACACACACACACACATACTCCCATTCCCATATTCCCATAACTCCACAGACATTATGAATGTAGTC
The DNA here is from genome assembly GCF_902362185.1 of Chanos chanos. NCBI lineage: Eukaryota > Metazoa > Chordata > Actinopteri > Gonorynchiformes > Chanidae > Chanos > Chanos chanos. Next base: position 50,886,517 of record NC_044499.1, on the reverse strand, counting down.
AAATGCCAGGCGTGTTTTTCAGAATACATAATTAGTTCAAAGTTAAAGCCTAAACAGCCCTGTCTGTAATGGTTACGACCCTGCACAACATTTCTGACTGAATCTTAACGGCCGTAGAGAGCAGTGCTGTGCATCACAGTGAGAAAACTGGTTACACCCTGATCTTTAAAAAAAAGCATAAACTGACACTAAACCCAGACCTTAATCTCAACCCCAGACACCTGGACAAAACTAAACCAGGACCTTATAATACATCCAGACCAGAAACTGAACTTAAACTGAGCCAGAACATTAAAATAAATCTTGACCTTAACATGAACTTGAACTAAACCATGATCTCAGTAAATAACTTTATGACAGACCCATTACAGCACCATTAACCAGTAACTCCCAGTTCTTCCCTTAGACCTTCCCCAGTCTGCATTCACATTAACCCCTAACATGGCTCTACCACTCACTACAGGGCCTTGTTCAGAGGACCGATTCTCTCTCTCTCTCTCTCTCTCTCTCTCTCGCTCTCTCTCTCGCTCTCTCTCTTCCCTTTTCTCTTCCCCTCTCCCTCTCCCTCTTTCTCTCTATCCTTTTTTGTTCCTTTAGACATTTGTTTTAAATACTCAGCCATGTCTTTCTGGTTGCTAAGCTACCAGAGAATGTAAGGGAAAAATGCATGTTGATGAAGTCACTCTACAGCGTTGTCAACATGGCCCTACACATACGGAATGTGTAAAAGCAACATTAAAAACATCATGTGGATCAGCTTGCTGTGTGTGTGTGTGTGTGTGTCTGTGTGTAAGAGAGAGAAAAAGACAGAGACAGAGAGAGAAGGGTGAAGCTGAAATCAGGGACTCTCACACTCACACTCACACAAATACACACACAAACACACACACACACACACACACACTCACACTCACACAAACACAAACACACACACTCACACACACACACACACACACACACACACACACTCACACACCTCACAGTCCAGCCTCCTCCACTCCTTCTGTTTAGGTTACACAGACTCACACATACTTACACACACACACACACACACACAGGCTCAGAGCACATATGCAAGAACACACACACACACATACACACAAATATTCTGTACATACATACACACATACACACACACATTTATACATACATGAGTAGACTGAAACATATGCTCTCACTCACACATTGATGTATGCACAACACACAGTCACATATTCCACTACTGACACGGTCTCTAAATCATTCACAGCCACACACACCACACACACACACACACACACACACACACACACACACACACACACTTTTGTTAACTTTTGGTCTGTGACAACACACAGAATTCATAACTGTATCATCTGACCTAAACAGCTCCATGCTGCCCAGTGTGTGTGAAAAGCCTGCAATGTATGTCAATGACCACTAGAGGGTTCTGTAATTAGAGGAAAAAATCCTACAGGCCTGTGTGCTTCAGGGTGAATATGGTCTGAGATGTTTACAGACAGCCAGAATTATTGACAGGTGTGGACACATTTTCAAACTGATCACACCTTTTGTCCAAGGTGATTTTATAAGTAAATTTAAATAAGAAAAATAAGAAGAATTCTCAAAACTGTAACATTATAATTACAACACCAATTATTTGAGACCAAAATATTAGGTGCATATCATATTACGTTTTTTTCTTTATGCTTAAACACTAAC
>NC_044499.1:50869816-50874816 GCF_902362185.1 Chanos chanos | reverse complement strand
ACAACATCTATTGTAGAACATTTTATGAGTGCAATGGATATTCTCCATTATGCTTCTGGACATGACTACAAAACACTTTACTCCCAAAACAGTGCATTCTATAGTCTGTGGGCATTGTGAGGACTGAGGTAACACAGTGGCATAATGAGGTCCTGACAAAGGTAACACAGCATTGTGAGGTCCTGACAGCATTGTGAGGTCCTGACTGAGGTAAACACAGCATTGTGAGGTCCTGACTGAGGTAAACACAGCATTGTGAGGTCCTGACTGAGGTAACACAGAGGTGTTGTGAGGTCCTGACTGAGGTAACACAGAGGTATTGTGAGGTCCTGACTGAGGTAAACACAGCATTGTGAGGTCCTGACTGAGGTAACACAGAGGAGTTGTGAGGTCCTGACTGAGGTAACACAGAGGTATTGTGAGGTCCTGACTGAGGTAACACAGAGGTATTGTGAGGTCCTGACTGAGGTAACACAGAGGTGTTGTGAGGTCCTGACTGAGGTAACACAGCATTGTGAGGTCCTGACTGAGGTAAACACAGCATTGTGAGGTCCTGACTGAGGTAACACAGAGGTGTTGTGAGGTCCTGACTGAGGTAACACAGAGGTGTTGTGAGGTCCTGACTGAGGTAACACAGAGGTGTTGTGAGGTCCTGCCTGAGGTAACACAGCATTGTGAGGTCCTGACTGAGGTAACACAGAGGTATTGTGAGGTCCTGACTGAGGTAACACAGAGGTATTGTGAGGTCCTAGCTAACTGGAGTCTTGGCAAGGCTCTGGGATTCCACACAACACACAATCAGACTGTAAACTTACACATAGCCTGCAAACTTCAAACAGCAGCAGGACACTGCACAAATTCCGTCTAATCTCTGTCTGTCTCTCTATTTCAATCTTTCTCTCTCTCTCTCTCTCTCTCTCTCTCTCTCGCACTCTATCTCTCTCTCTGTCTCTCTCTCTCTCTCTGTCTCTCTCTCTCTCTCTGTCTCTCTATCTCTCTCTATGGAAGACAGAAACGCAATATTAGAGCAATGCACCAGAGAGGGAGCTTAAGAAGAAAGCCCATTTTCACAGAAGAGAGGAAATGAAAACAGCATTCCCTTTGGTTCAGGGAATATATTTATTTTATATCTCTCCCCTTAACACACGCAGAGAGCTATGCATATCTTATGGTTCAGAGATTAACACAGGTTAGAGAAGCTGGGTGTTTGTGTGTGTGTGTGTGAAGGAAAGACAGGGGAAGACAGGAACATAGAGAGGGAGAAGTTTTGCTTTTCAAATTTGCTCAGTGCCAATAGTCATGAACTATATTTGACTGATAAGCTATAAAGAACAAAAGAAAGAAACAATTTTTCATTTCATCAACACCTAGTCCAAACCATTTCAATGTGTGTGATTGAATGTGTTTCTGTGTCTGTAAGTGTGTGCGTGTGTGCGTGTGTGAGTGTGTGAGTAAATGAGTGAGTGTGTGTGATGTGATACATATACTGTCTTTTCTATCCTCTGTCTAACTGGGCTGATCATGTGACTGCTTGAAGCCCTGCCCTCTTTTACATTTCTGCACATTTAAAAAATGTCAGCGTGCATCTGTATGCAATTACATGAATGACTTTTAAAACATTTTTGAAAACAATATTCTTCTACGAGCCAGGCATTATTAATCATGATAATTAGTAACATTTCTCGCAAACCAGAGTAATTGATCGAAAGCATTTGATGATTTTCTCTTGCAAATTCAGTTTCGGATCGTTAACCACAACTGAATCAAAGACCTCCATATTTGGTCTGCGTTCTGTTTGTGTGTATGCCTCTCAATGGCTCTATGTGGACAAACCCTCTCACGTCTGCTAGTTTTCTTGCAGTCGGTGTGTAAAAGAAAAAATGCTCTCGAACTGTCCTCGCATCAGTAAAGGGAACCGTTTTGACAAATCACTCTACTGAAGGATTCGAGATAGACACGTTGGTGATGAAACACTTTAGAGAGAAAAAAAAAAAACGCCTTGTCCAAAAGGTCAGTCCAGCTGGAGTTCTGCAGGTCAGCGAGCTGGACACACTGTACGAGCCAGAGGTTCGGCACCGTCCCGGTCAGCTCACGTCGGCCGTGTTAATGAGTCATTTCCACTCACCAAAATGAGAGTATCAGCACCACACGGTGTGGACAGCGACCACGTCTCTGAACAGGGCTCAATTTGAATAGAAAAATCAAAGCTGTAAAATGCAATAGAAAAAAAAAAAAACGTACAGACTGTGTTTACCACAGAGATCTGCACAATGCTGTCCAATTTCACTTCAATCAGTTTAGAGACACAACATTAGAATGGAACAAAGAAGAAATGCAAAAACTGACCTCCTGATTGAATGTCACATCACAGAATACACATACATCACTCCAGGTCTATCTATCTATCTATCTGTCTATCTATCTATCTATCTATCTATCTATCTATCTATCTATCTATCTATCTATCTATCTGTCTGTCTGTCTGTCTGTCTGTCTGTCTGTCTGCCTGCCTGTTTCTCTGTCTGTCTGCCTGTTTTATGAAATCAGTCGATCCTACAGAGATAATTATACTGTTTTGTTAATGGCAGATCTGGCTAACACAAACGTGTCCTGTTTAGATCCATGAACTGTCCGTCAAACACGTAACACGAACGTGAGGGACACACAGCTCATACTGGTGAGGCAGATAAAATCCAGTTAACCAGTTCTCCAGCTCTGCCTAGCTCTCCAACAAAACGGGTTAAGCAGTGAAATCTATCTTCACCTCAGGCAGTCCTCCGTCACCATGACGGTGCGAAATGTGCCCAGAGACAAATATGTCTCACCAATATCGAGTTAACATTCGCAGTATGATTATTATCTCTACTTTTTCAATTATTTCCACAGCCTTTCCAAAATCATGTTTGTATCTGTTTTATTTTTCATTTTGTTTTGTTCTTTGAGTGAAAGATTGTATAATACAAGCCCATTGTTTGGAAACGTTATGAATATGCTAATTAAGGAGAGAGGACGGCACTGGACTCCCACTCAGAGAATTCTCTCACTCCACACAAGCAGTTAGATTATTAAATCTCAACAGCCCAGAGGGAAAACGAACCCTAAGGTGTACAAAACTGACCAAAAGCCCCTCTGCCATTCCTAACACGTGTTCCCTCACAGTAGGCGATATGGTAATTCACACACAACTCAACTCCAAACAAATTTTCCACTAAATAAAACACAACTTATTAACTGACTGAATCATCTGTATGAACTTTGATTAATGCAGACGCGTAAGACTCCGTCAAGAAGTGTTTCAGAGTGCAGAAAGAAAAGGAGGAGAAGAGAAGGAGGATTGAAGACAGAGAAGGAGAGAGAGAAAAGAGGGGAGAGGTATGAAGAGAGAAGAGATGTAAACATGGAATGGTGACAAGTCCTCACGTGTCTGTGTGTACATCTCTGTGTGTGCATGGCTGTCTGTGTGTGTGTGTGTGTGTGTGTGTGTGTGTGTGAATGTGGAGGTGTGATGAGAACGTTGAAGTGATACATCGTTGGACCGTCAGCCCCCTGTTGCCGTGGCAGCATCCACCCGGCTACACAACCCAACAGAAATATGGTACTGCCTCCTCTTAGATTTCCCTCGATGCCCGTGCAGCATCACACTGAGTCACAGCACCATCTGAGGGAGTCAAATCGCACAATTTCTGTTCTTCATTACTGTCTCCCTGTCTCTGTCTTTCTACTCTCTGCCTTTCATGTCATTCTCCTTCTTCTTCTCTCGCCCGTTTTCTCTTTTTTCTTTTTCTTTTTTCTTTTCTTTTCTTTTCTTTTCTTTTGCTCATTGACTCATCGGAGAAAGCGCAAACCTCTTGCTGTGCTTTTCTGCTGAGGGAACGTCACACTCTGCCACTCAGCCGCTCTGCTGAGCAGCGTTAGGCCACACTCACAGCCTGGACAGGGTCAAGTGCTGCCATTTATGTGTGTGTGTGTGTGTGTGTGTGTGTGTGTGTGTGTGCGCGCACGCGCGCTTTGTGTGTTCGTGAATGAGAGACAATGTTTTTACTTGTTTGACTATTTGGCTATTTTCAAGTTTTTGTTTTTAGCAACACATGCATGCTAGGATAAGTACTCGTAAGACTCCTGTCAGTGACCTGGGCCAAGGCACTGGAGTTGGTCCCCAGGCGCTGGCGCTGGCTGCCCACTGCTCCTGGCTCATAGTATGTGTGTGTGTTCTCACTGGTGTTAGGCTGGGTTAAATGCAAGGGTGACATTTCACTGCTCAGTGTGTGTGTGACAAATAAAGTCCTGCTACTTCCTTAGGCCTATGGCCCAGTATACCCAGTTTCCTCTTTTGGCACAACCAGATCCCCACTGTCCTACCAGTAAAAGAGAGTTAAAATTTTTCTAGCACATTCTCCCTTCCTCTCTCTCTCTCTCTCTCTCTCTCTCTCTCTCTCTCTCTATCTATCTATCTATCTCTCTGTCTGTCTCTCTCTGGTGTGTGTGTTTGTGCATGTGCGTGTTTATGTATGTATGTGTGTGTGTGTGTGTGTGTGTGTGTGTGTGTGTGTGTGTGATTCACAGGCAGAGTAGCTGTTGGGGTTAGTGATTCTAATGATAATGACGATGAGTCAATAAAGATTCAATCGGCCTCATCTAAGGCATTTAGCACCACCTACACAATTCTCAGACGTGTGTGTGTGTGTGTGTGTGTGTGCGTGTGTGTGTGTGTGTGTGTGTGCATGTGTGCGTGTGTGTGTGTGTGTGTGTGCATGTGAACAATTCTCATCTGCCCCCTTTTTGTCATCCTCCCACTATTTCTTCTCCTCCATCCTGCTGTCACACACACACACACACACACATGTTACCACACACACATAACCACACACACACAAAGCACATACACACACACACGCACGCACAGGCGCACGCACACAAAGCACGACACGCACACACACACACACACACACACATCTCTCTATTGATATTTCTCTCTCTCTCTCTATCTCTCTCTCTCTGTG
>NC_044499.1:50847316-50857316 GCF_902362185.1 Chanos chanos | reverse complement strand
TTTATACAGCACCCGCCATCGAAACCCTGCTGTGCTCTGGTCCCCCAGTTCTCCCTGCCACTGGTGCTCTCTTACCCCCTCTAAGGCCCTCATGTTCCTCACCTTCACACAGACACTGTACAACGCTTTCCCCCCAACCACCTCAAACTCACCCAGGCTCGGAGAGGAGAAAGTCAGTAATGCACCTTTATCCTCTTGCCACTCTCCAGTGGTTGCAGTCACGTGCAATGTGGGAAACCGTGCAGTACCATTGCCTGATGGCTCTTCAAGAAACTCCTGCACTGGCTGAGACAGGCCGCTTTTAACTTCCTCAATGAGCTTTCCCAGCAGCCTCACTGAGGTGATACCTGTTTGCTGGGACAGGGACTGGGCAGTCTTCCATCCCCCTCCTCCAGGCAACAGTAAATGGCCTAGCTTGCATATTCCTGCCTTTATAAATTGTCTTCGCAGGTTGTCTGAGGCCACTGACTCCAGAGGTATCATTGGGTTGTGGAAAAGAGGCTCCTCCCACACCCACGGCCCTGGTGCCACACCATCCTCACGTTTGGCAGTCATCAGCTTCCAGGCCCGTAAGACTGAGGTATAGAAATCTGTGAGACCAGTCAGGTCTACAGCCTCACTTTTCACGAGGAACAACTGTCGGTCCAGCCCCATACCACCAGCACGTTTGAGCAACGCGCATGCTGTCCCTCTCCAGCGGACATCTGGGTGGTATAGCAGTCTCTGAGCAGCCTTGAGTCTAAAGGCTGCTACTCTGCTCTCCAAGTCGACTACACCCTGTCCCCCTTCATGAACGGGAAGGTACAGGACAGCTGCCTTCAGCCAATGATGCCCCGACCAAAAAAAGTTTATCAATTCCCTTTGTATTTCCTTCAGCAGCTTGACGGGAGCATTCAACACTGCCAGCCGGTGCCACAGAGCGGATGCTACCAGATTATTAATAATCAGCACCCTTCCCCTGTAAGATATCTGAGGCAACAACCAGTTCCATTTTGATAGTCTGGCAGTAACTGCTTGTAATGCACCTTCCCAATTCTTCCTCTCCATTATCTCCGAGCCCAAATAAACTCCTAACACTTTGAACCCCTCTCTGCCCCACTCTAACCCCCCCGGAAGCCGTGGAGGGTCACATTCTCCCCATGCCCCACACAGAAAGGCCCCACTCTTCCCCCAATTCACTTTGGCTGAGGACGCTCTTATGTAAGAGTTGAGGCTTTCCTGCAGACGTTGGACATCCTCCTCATCTCTAACTACCACTGTGATGTCGTCTGCATATGCAGACACAGTAACCGGTGATTCACTGGCCCATCCCTGAATACTGATCCCTTTCACCTTCCTGTGCAGCAAAACCAGCAGGGGTTCGATAGCCAATGCGTACAGCTGACCTGACAAAGGGCAGCCCTGGCGTATACCTCTTCCAACCTGTACCGGTCGACTAAGTCCTCCTTCTACCTTAATAAGGCAAAAGACCCTTGTGTATAATAGCTTCACATATCTCAAAAAAAATTCTCCAAACCCAAAACCCATCATAACATTGAATAAGTAGCTGTGATCCACACGGTCAAATGCTTTTTCCTGGTCCAACGAGATGAGACCAAAGTTCATATTGGACAATTTAGCTAAGTCCACCATGTCTCTCATCAAAAACAGATTGTCCGTAATTGATCGTCCAGGCACACAAAAGGATTGATCCATATGGATAATGGATGCCATTTTCAATTTCAGTCTATTAGCTAGGGTCCTTGAGAAAATTTTATAATCTGTACACAGAAGTGCAACAGGTCGCCAGTTCCTTAAATCACACAGGTCTCCTTTTTTTGGCAGAAGAGTGAGCACCGCTCTCCGGCAACTGAGTGGCAGTTCTCCAGTGGCAACACACTCGCATAACATAAAAAACAAATCTTCCCCTATCAAATCCCAGAACATTTTATAAAATTCTACAGGGAGGCCATCTACCCCCGGGGCACGGCCTACTGTCATTTGAAATACAGCAGTTTTAAGTTCCTGTACCGTTAATGGATTTTCTAAAACAGCTTTGTCTTCCTGAGACAACTTTGGTAAACCCGATAATAAAGGTTGTGAGCAAGTGGAATCACATTTTTCAGCTTTATATAAGTCAGAGTAAAATTCAAATGCCCTCTCCCGCATTTCCCCTACATCTGAGGAAAGGCGACCATTTGCCATGTATAAGGCATGCATCTGTTTGCTCTCATTATAGTTCTTCTCTAGCCCAAAAAAGAAGGAGCTTGGTGCATCCATCTCCCTTAACATTGTGAATCTAGCCCTTACAAGTGCCCCTTTTGCTCTATTCTGAAAGACTGCTCCCATGTCCCGCCGCAATTCTTCCAAATAGGTCTGTGCACCCTCATGATTTTGCCCAGTTATTTGTTCCTCCACTTCTACAATGCTGTTTTCGAGCCTGGCCACCACCCTTTTTGCCTCCATTGAGGAGTATGCAGTGTACTGCTGACAGAAAAGCCTAATTTGGGCCTTCCCAACATCCCACCATTGTCTTAATGAACAAAAATCTTTTTTCCTATCCCTCCACTTTCCCCAAAATTCTTTAAATTTAGAGCAAAAGGCTGCATCTTGTAAGAGCTTTACATTAAACTTCCAATATGCAGTTCCTCTGTGACTCGACACAGTAGATAAATGTACAATTGCGGCATGATGGTCTGAGAAACCAACAGGGCAAATAAAAGCTCTGATTATTCGATTTATGTGTTGTCTAAAAATGTATAGGCGGTCAAGCCGTGCTGCGCTTACCCTGTCTTCTGACACTTTTACCCAAGTAAACTGTCTTGTGGAGGGATGCTTTGTCCTCCATGCATCCAGTAAATCATAACAATGTATTATGTTGTTTAAGGTGTCAGCTGACATTAGATGAGGTTCTTCACCATTCCTGTCCTTTACAAAGTCCACTGTACAGTTCCAATCACCTCCCATTACCAAAACCGCATCTTGTGTAAACTGTGACAGCTCGTTTTTAATATGGTTAAAAAGAATCCCTCTTTCTCTACCTATAGTTGGTGCATACACATTTACAAAAATATACTCTTGGGTATTAATCTTAGCTTGTACAACCAAAACCCGACCCTTACACACTTCCTTCTGTGAGATTATGTTCACGGGTATACTGGAAGAGAAAAGCACTGCCACTCCTGCACTAACATTGGTACCATGACTCATTATTATTTTCCCTTTCCACCACATTTCCCACTGCCCTTCATTTTCACTGTTGCTGTGTGTTTCTTGCAGAAATAATATGTCTATGTTCTTGTGTTTTGCGTATTCTGCCAGCATTTCACGCTTGCGCTCATCTCTAGCACCATTAATGTTTAAAGAAGCCAGGCATAAGACTGCCATGTGAAGGAAAAAGAGAAAACAGATAGGCTGGAAACCAAAGCAGAACCCACCCATGAGGTGAAACAAACCCTTCATTCTATGGCAACCCTTTGCGAACTGTTGTCACCCACTTCTTAAGCCTAAATCTCTTCTTGGGTGACAACACACTCAAGTCTTGGGTCTTTGTAACATGCTGAACAGATCTTAAAAACTTGACAGGATCGGGAAAGAACGTGGCCAGTGACACATTCTTTTTACCTTTTGTAACTGATAAAAATTTATTAAGCTGTGCTAGTGTGTACACATCACCTGGTTGGCTTGGCAAAGTGTCCACCACACCTGAACAGTCAGATACAATACTTTCCCCCTCCGACTCATCATCACCTTCCTCCATACACTGTGCTTCCTCCTCCCCTACAGTTCCTTCGTCCAATTTTTCACTCTCAGTGCTCGATATCAGTGTTCTTTTATCTTGTTCACCACTGGATATGGATGCCGGCAATGCACCCACGGCTGCGTCGACCGTCGCTCTATCCTCTCCCCTTTCCTCCTGCACATCTTTCCTTTCTCCTAACTCCTTTTGAGTGCCACTACTCAACCCTTGGGATCTGTCCATCTCAACAGAACTTGTCTCCCTACTCTGTCGTTCGTTGACCACTCTGAGCTGTACCGTTTCGGTGTCCGAAACCCGAGCTGCACTGATCTCTCCCTGATTGTTACTCTGAATTCCCTGCAAAACTTCAGCATCCGATCTATTCTCCGCTATGGCCTGATTTTGAGTTTTGTGCGGGCAAGTAAACCTTTTGTGTCCGATGTCCCCACACTCAAAACATCGCAAGCTATCTGTGCTAGCGAAAACAACATAAGAATTATCTCCGTGTCTGCACCGAAAGGTTACGTTCAGAGCTTGATCATTGTTATTAAGAAACATAAATACCTGTCTCCGAAAGGAGAGAACGTGTTTAACTGCTGAGTTTTTACAACCCAGAGGAATCGGTTTCATTGAACTAGCAAATTTCCCAAACCGTGCCAATTCTTTCTCAATTACTTCGTTCTTAATGAACGGAGGCACATTCGACACTACCACTCTTGTAGCAGGTGCCGATAACGGTGTAACCGGCACCATTACTCCTTTCACCCATATCCCACTCTCTATTAGCCTACACACCAAACTTTCCTTTTTCAGAAAGATTACCACAGCTTTATTCATCCTAGAAGCAGAGTAAATACTATCGCATCCTACCTGCTCTCCCACCGCTAACAGTACTTCCTCCACAGACGCACCGCTTTCTGGAACACACCTGCAGCCATGGCGAAGAGACTGAGTCTCTTCCCCAGACTGTGAGGCCTGTGAAGCCATAGTGGCGTCTGCCACCAGGCTCCAACGGCCCACACCCAAAAAGGATTTAAAATCCTAAATTATACAATAGCGATTCTTTTTAACTATCTATTCCCCCTAGTTACCACTTTATTTCCAAGTTTTAGTCAGTATTTATTGAGAAAAAAAAGGTTAGAAAGAGAAAGAAAGTTGGCAAAGCCAGAAGAAAGCCAGAAACCTCAACCGCTCAACCAAGAGAGGAGAGCGAGAGAGTGAGAGAGAGAAAGAGACAAAGAGAGAGAGAGAGTTTCCCAGCATGCACTGGGTGACTCCCCTCACTCTCATTTATATGCTGGTCTATCTATGTTTGCAAGTCATTGTATTTGTTGTAAAGCACTGATTCCCAATCCCAGTCCTGGGAACCCACTGTCCTGCACATTTTTGTTTTAACTCTTCATTATCACAGTTAATTGAGCTAATCAAGGGCTTGATGGTTAATTGATCAGTGGAATCAAGTGTGTCAGTCCTGAGTTAAAACAAAGATGTGCAGGACAGTGGGTCCCCAGGACTGGAGTTGTGAATCACTGCTGTAAGGGACTGCTGATATTTCTGTTCAGGGTGTGTTCGCCCTCTGCTGGACACTTAAAGTACTGTCTAAAGAAATAATAAATACAAGTATTGGTGACAAGCCTTTCAAAAATGTTACGTGCCATTATTATACACTGCTCAGCCATTCAATAGAAGAGCCAGTGGTTACAAAGCCTTGAAATATTCAGGAAGTCTCCTGAGTTGCCACATCATCCCTATGGCACACAGACCCTGTCAGAGTAAGGCTGACTCACAAATGCCTCATTCAACGTAACATTTATCGAGCAACTTAAAATGTCATTATTTCATTAAGTTAACTCACACAGTCACTCTGCTAAACTCAGACAACCTCTTCAATAACATGTAAAAACACAGAATTACAGTCACATATGAATTTTTGAGCGTATTTGGAGAGCAATGGGTTTATCCGTGTTATGGGTTCGTTTTGGCCTCTGTTAATGATTTCCTCTGAAGAAGAGTAGACTGATGAACATGCAAGCACAGAGAAAAGTTATGCAATCAACCCATCCATCACTGAGCTGTTGTCACTCATTGGAGCAATAAGTTGGGGAGGGGCGGAACCAAAATCAGTGTGAGTGACAGCTGAGTAAGGTGAAGTAAGGACAGAAGAGAGCTGAGAGCAGACTTCCTGAGCAGCCCAGCTCCCTTCCTGGATGTGACACACACACCCACACACACACACACACACACACGCTGACACACGCTGACACACGCACGCACGCACACACACACACACACACACACACACACGCTGACACACGCACACGCACATACACACACACACACACACACGCTGACACACGCACACCCACACGCACACACACACGCACACACACACACGCACACACACACGCACACACACACACCCACACGCACATACACATGCTGACACACATACACACGCGCACACACACACACACACCCGCACATACTCACATACTGCCACGTGTGCAGCTGCAACTATACACAGCATTATCCAAATCACTCATCTCTGAACACACTCGTGCCTGCGAGCCCACAAACACGCACACACACACACACACACACACACACTCACACATTCACATACACACACATACACACACACACACACGCACACACACACACACACATACAGAGCACAAATGAAACACACAGGCCTACTGTCTGAGTTCTGCTGCTTTTAATGTGTATATGCTGACATCAGAACAGCAGAGAGAGAGAGAGAGAGAGAGGAGGAGAGAGGAAGAAAGAGAGAGAGAGGGAGGAAGAGAGAGGACAAAAAAAGAGAGAGAGAGAGAGAGAGAGAGAGAGAGAGAGAGAGAGAGAGAGAAATTTAACTGGCCAAACCAATCTCTGAAATATTCCATACACAGACTACCCCTGTTGAGACAGTTCCTCTATGCCTGTGTGGCATGTAGACTGCTTTTATTGTCATTTCCACATATGCATGACTCAGACATTCATGTAACATCCGTGATGTGAGAAATGTCTCTCTCATATTCTTCCGTGAACACCGATGTGAAAAATTCTGTTACAGGTGTCTGTCCACGTGAAGGTGGAATGCAAGCACATACATAATACATAAAGGGTCATGAGATTAATTATCTTCCTCTTCATCATTCTAACCTTCATCAGAGCACATCAGTGCCATACTTTCATATGAGAGATTATGATGATCATAGCATAACAGATGAACTGTCAGGTCACTGATATTGACTGATTCCAGCATCATTGATTGTTTTGACAGGTTATTGATTGTGTGTGTTACTGTATACTTTTGCTGGAACCTGAATGTGGGTGAGGATTTGCTTTAACTAAAATGACCTCCGTTCCCGTGTCACTTCAATATTCTAAATATTTTGTTTGGCAAACAGCTTCAGTTTCTCACTATCGTACCACAGGTTTCATTCTCCACCCAACACATCCGCTGACACGCCAACACACTCTCTGTCTCCTTCTCTGTCTCCCCCCCCCCAACACTTCTACAAACACAAACACACTGTATACACACTCACGTGCACACTTTCAGCTGACCCACATACAAGCACCCTCATATGTCCTCCACACTCACACACGCACTCACACACACACACAGAGAAACACTCATACACCATCATTACCCATGACCCCCACACACACACTTAGACAACCATAATCTCCCCCATACACACACACACACACACACACACCATCATCACCCATGACCCCCACACACACGCACACATGCACACACACACACACACACACACACACACACACACACATATACACACAGACTACACAAACACCATCAATATGCAACCACTCTCTCCCTCGTCAGCACGGGGATGCCAGTATGTTGTGTTCAGACACAGGAAATCCTGTTGCGTGTCTGGTACTGTGCTGAGAGAAGCTGTGAAAGCGACCCAAACGGATCGCACTCACACCACAAGCTTCAACGCTCCCGTCTGTCGATGAGTAATTTCATCACAGACCGTTACACCTCGACACCTCTGCATTCTATTATTCAGGCCCACAGACACAAAGCCCAGCTCACCTCAAACAACACAGATCAGTCAGAAGAAACAGAAGCTCTATCCAAAGTCTCACAAAAGAAGCATGTATGAAAATCACTCATAAAACATGTATGCTGTACTGGAAAAACATGAAAGAACTTTCACCCAATGCGCTGTACAGTTGTGAGTCTATCCCGTCAAATGAACACACACACACACACACACACACACACACACACACACATAAACATACGAGCAGAGCGGAGGGTATAACGGTAGGTCGCTATCACAGTGAAAGTGTTGAATAATTGAAGTAAACGCCCACTTAACGCGTCTTGGGAACAAGCACTGAGCAGTACTTCACCGCTTCTAACCCAGCGGTTTAAACAGCATCTGCGGGGTTGGGGTAAAGCTCTCAATACGGGACAGCTGAAATTCGGTCGTAGAAATCTGAATGTGAATAAGTTGAATGTCGTAATCTGACATACACAATCTCAGATTTCACACACACACACACACACACACATCGCGTTTCTTGACAACAGCAAAATGCAGAAAATATTTCCGCGGTATTTACCAAAATAAAGTGCTAAAGCACAAATCTGACACTTCCTACCATAATTTTCTTCCTCCATGGTAAAAGATTTCTTGTAGGGGCAGCGTAAAAATTTCACACCGTCTGTGAGCGTCTTCCTCCGCGAGTTATCACTACACTGCACTATTTTCGGCTAACACTGTCTGTCCCTCACATCTGCGCATACATCCGCTTTTAGCTAAACGGCAAAGAAACTTCAAACAAATTAGTTTCAAGAGAGCTTGGTGACGACAGCTTTTGGCCACACGTACCCCCCCCCCCCCCCCCCGTCTCTCTCTCTCTCTCTCTCTCTCTCTCTCTCTCACACACACACACACACACACACACCACAGAGAGAGAGAGAGAGAGAGATCATATCACTCACACATCACTAAAAAGTGTTACACGGGTTTTCTTCGATGTTTAGGAAGGACCTCAGCCTAAAAGCAACAACACTGGGCAAATGACTAAACGTATCAATACAAAAACCTGAACGTAACTGGGTGAAAAGCCGTCACATTTACACGTAGCTAGAAGAAAGACGCGGGGCCGGGAAGAATTTGCTAACCAATAGGCTACACATAGAGAACAAGATACAGCATATATGTAGATGATATGCCGAACAATAGTGAATAAAAGCTGTATTTCATACATTTTTCCTTATATGTATATTTTCTCAGATCTACATGAGAAGTGCTTAACAGCTTAAAAACTGCGCTGCATTTTTAGATTTGTCCAGCAGATGTCACTGTATAACAATGCTTGCGGCTTACGATACACAAGATAAAATTTGACTGAACAGGCAAACAGCTAATTAACAGCGAATTAAAAGGCGCTTGAAATTGCACGACATGCCCTCAATCAAGCTTAAACGAAGTTATTTAAAAATTAATGAATTGCCACAGATTTGAGTGACAGAGTGATGACGGACACAGATGTGATGTGGACAGAGGGGACTGAATTCAGCTGGGTGTAAACAGCAGGCAATTCAGTCATTCAGCTGGGTGTATATGCAGTCAACAGTGTGACAATTTCTCCTTCATAAAATTGCGTTGATACAGCAGGCTACTGCCTCGCTGCGTGTGTGTGCGCAATCACGTTTCACCTGTACATAGGTAGTCTTATCCACTCTGTCAGATTACGAGAGACATCTGATAAACGCCCACCCCCAAAGCAAAAATGCAACCGCTCTTCAGGAGTGAGCCTTCCCTAACGACGGAAAGTAAGGTTATATGACTTTAAAGTAAGGCAGTCCTCGTCCAATGCAACTGTACTTGTGCAGATGTTAACTTCTAACATGAGACGTTAGGCCGTCTCATGTGCGCCCTCCTGTGGACACGCTATGCAATTACGTGGGTTGATTTGCCAGACACTTTTAACAACCTTTGCCATCGCCTCTTGGAGTAGCACACCTGCAGTACGCCATCTCATTGCCCAGGTCTCCTTGCCCTACTGTGGGAAAACATCCGCCTTCACCTATCTCAGCTCCACCGTATTATTCGTTTGTAGCGAGGTGCTTCAGCTGACGCTTGCCTTCAATCTCTCGACTGCTAGGAGTGCTCCGCCCACGTCACGGCTGAGGTGGCCACTACCCTGCCCTGAGGCAAGCGCAAACCTCACCTAGGGTCCCCTAGCAGCCTTCAAAACCAGTCCCCGTCACTTCCACACTCCCATTTC
>NC_044499.1:50839816-50842316 GCF_902362185.1 Chanos chanos | reverse complement strand
AAGTTCTGTGTTTTTTTTTACTGTTTAACTGGGCTTTTTATGCAGGATGTACCTAAATAATGTTCGTGTCTCAGGAGAACCAGGCAGACAAGCATTTTGTTTTCCTGTTTTGTTGCTTGTGTGTACAAGCAAGAATAAACTTAGCTTAAACTGAATTAAACTGAAACATGTTATATAATCACTATTACTGTCAAGTATATGTGTGCTACTATGCTATATGTTACTTATTGCATGGAGCACAGAATCTTCACCTGTATCTTATATGACTGTGTCACCAAAAACAGTGCAAGGAACTGTATTATGCACAGAGAATACTGTAAATATAACATAAAGATATATTAGAAAAGGTAGAAAATATGAAAATATGAATATTGAAATATAAAATGTAAGACGTGCAAAGTGAAATAGAATATAATATAAAAATATATTAAAAGAGGTAAAAATATTCTATATATATATATATATATATATGGATGTATTTTTTATATCTAGTCATGACCCATGAATACAAAATTCACAAAATCATTCGGTCTGAGCACGATTCCACATTTTCTACATGGTTTCCTTCTTAATCATCATCACAGTCACCAAACTGCCGTTGTCTGTCTCTCGGCACACACACACACGCACACACACACACACAGGGAACGATACACAAACACAAATAATGGCTGCATTAACTGGACCTTTTATATTGTCTTGCTTCCTGTTGTATTTGTCTGTGTGGTTTGATCCTGCTCTTGCTCTATGGATGTGAGAAACATGAATATTCCTCAGCATTAAAGATCGACATTTC
This sequence comes from Chanos chanos, assembly GCF_902362185.1. NCBI lineage: Eukaryota > Metazoa > Chordata > Actinopteri > Gonorynchiformes > Chanidae > Chanos > Chanos chanos. The sequence continues at coordinate 50,841,520 of NC_044499.1, read as the reverse complement.
ACAGTCTTGTGCTTGTGGTACAACATTCAGGTGAAAACAGTAACATGTCTCTCACTCACTGGGCCACGGGCTGTCGCATTTTCACCCCCACTCCCCGTGATGGTGCCTGTCGATGCGTGTCTCTGTGGCAAACTTTTTAGACATTCACCAAATCAAATTTCAAGGTCTGCAGCTGTACCTTTAAGTTTAAAAAAAAAACCAGGAACGGAGCGTAGCATCCCTTGGAGTGGCCACGTGTCAGAGAGGGACGTCACCTGCACGATCTACGGCCCTCTTGGTTAAAACAGATGACTTCATAGCATGTGTGAGACATACTTGGCGCGCGATGGCATCACAGAGGCAGTTGTTTTTTCCCGTCTGGAGCGTCTTTTCTCACTCGGTGCACTTAGCACACTGCCTGGACGTGTTTTCTTTGGCGAATGGTGAAACTCGCTCTCAGAACGGGAATGAGTTGTAGCCCAGTGCTTTGAAGGTGACCGGATACTCTTTAACACAGAGCGTGAGTTTCCAAATACAGAGGAGAGGAGGGGAGGGGAGAGGAGAGGAGAGGAGAGGAGAGGAGAGGAGAGGAGAGGAGAGGAGAGGAGAGGAGAGGAGAGGAGAGGAGAGGACACATAAAAAAAATTCTTTCATCATTTCAGTGTGATCATTCTCACCTTGTCATTGTTGAAATATATTTCCCTGAATCTGTGTGAGACAAACTGTTATCATGTTTACTCAAACATGGCATCTCACAGCTCTTCCTGTAACAGAGAAGAGAGTTGACAGTGGGTTTGGTGGACTCTTGATCTGTTGGCACAGTGTGTTCTCTGTCCTTGGTGTTTCACTGATACACAATCTTAGACACATTCCAACGGGACGACTTAGAACAGATCGACACAGCAGCTTGAAAAGGCAAAAACAATACTTGCACTGTGAGAGTGAACCTTTTACAGTCAAGCTTATGTTTTGAAAAGTTTGGCACCAGTTCTTTTTCAGATAAGTGTGGTGAACATGAAAATCATGGATCGTCACCTAACTCTCATCTGTCTCTGTCTGTCTGCCTGCCTGTCTATCCATCTGTCTGTCTGCCTGTCTTTCCATCTGTATGTCTGCCTGTCTGTCCATCTGTCTGCATGTCTGTCCATTTGTCTGTCTGCCTGCCTGTATGTCTGTCCATCTGTCTGCATGTCTGTCCATCTGTCTGCCTGCCTGTCTGTATGTCTGCCTGTCTGTCCATATGTCTGCATGTCTGTCTATCTGTCTGCCTGTCTGTCTCTAAATCTGTCTGAATGTCTGTCTGTCTGTCCATCTGTCTGAATGTCTGTCCATCTGTCTGTCTGCCTGCCTGTCTGTCCATCTGTCTGAATGTCTGTTCATCTGTCTGCCTGTATGTCCCACTCACTCTTTTCCTCAAAGCAGTACATTTCTGGGTTTTCCTCTCGTCAGAGTGGAAACAGTGAAGAGAAGTCTGCTCCAGTTAGATTGGCCAGCAGGCTTGGGAACAGAGACTTTACTGGTGCTCTGAGTACGGAATAACACTGTTAATAAAAAAGAAGAAAAAAAGAAGTTGAGGTTGGCTTATGACTGAAAGGTCAAATTCCACATCACTGTGATCATGCGTCATATTACCAAAACCAGTCCTACTGGGTGCTATTGTGCATTTATATCCATTTTAAATAGATCTGTCACTGAACTTGAACAGTTTATTATACTTCTCATTGC
>NC_044499.1:50817316-50834816 GCF_902362185.1 Chanos chanos | reverse complement strand
TTTCAGAACCTGGTATTTTTCTGAATTTGGGTCTCTTTCATGTGGGCTGGTTTCCTAAGGGCGACAAGAGCAACTTCTAAACCATATTTCACGCTTGGTTTTTTTTTTTTTTCTTCTCCAAAGTGTTGCTTACAAACTCTTCCCTCCAAACCATTATCTTGCCCAGAGCTTACACAGGAAGAGCGGCGCATTCTAACCTCACTCTGGAGAATGACAGACTGAGCGTACGGCCTACAGCAACTTCATTTTGGGGCCTTTTTATCACCTTCTCTCCCAGTTTAGTGGTATCCAAGTCCCTCATATCTCTAACCTCTAGCACTTGCATGGCTCCCACGCTGACTGACTAGGGCATAAACTATATTCTCAAGATCTGTCCATCACTAACCTGATGCTCCTGACCAACCAGCGGGAGCCGCTATCGCAGCGATAAGGAGATGATCGTCATCTATCTGTCTTCATTCATCAAAGATTGCTATTGGGATATGAACTCAGGTCTCTGCAGTGGTGGGTTAGTATCTGTTCTTCTACGCCCCCCCCAGTGTGCCTGTCTACAGCTGCTTGAAGACAGTGGATAGAACAATACAGTCATTTAGGCCCATCCATCCATCCATCCATCCATCCATCCACCCATCCACGTTTGCTGTGTTACTTAATGTGTTTTTGTTGTGAAAGCATGACTTTGCACCAGTGACAGGCATAAGGGAAAGCAGATAGGCTCACTTTTTTTTTGTTTGTTTGTTTTGGTGAGGTTTGTGTGTTTTGAAAAGATTAGCGACGGAGCACTCCGCTCCACATCCCCCATATGCCCAATTACTCCGGAACCTTCGACGGAAGAGGGCGACAAGCAGCGCAGCTCACCATATTTGCTCAGTGGAAAATTACTGAATCCGTAGTGACAGTCCAGAGACATCCGGGCCAACTTCTGTTAAATCTACGTTGTCTCCAGAGTATTCGTGAAGCCTCTCGCTGCTGTCGCGTTGTGCAATCGCCCGTTTTTGTTTTCGCATGCAGATAGAAAGGTACCCAGTGCACAGAAATAAAGGCAAGCCTCTTTTCCTTTTTAAGGTAAAAACCTCGCTCGCTCTGCTCTGTAAACTAGAGAGAGAGAGAAAGAGAGAGAGAGATTCGCATAATGGTGTGACTTAAAACAGCTACGTGACAGGCGGCGGAGTGGGCAGACGGTCCAGTCCTCTCCCCAGAGAGGTGCGCTCCTGCAGGGGTTTGGGTTTCTCCACATGACAGAGTTTAGCGTGAGACTGCACAGCCTGCGGTGTCTAAAACACTCGCTAAAACGCCGTCGGGTTCCTTCCCAGTCCTTTTGACATCCGGGCTGTGGAAATCTGAGTGAAATGCCTGGTTCTTCAGTAACCATTGGGAAATAACCAACTCGTGTAATGTGTATCAGTATTAATTCTTGGCCAACCAAATTTCACGCAATTCTCTGTTTCTTCATGTCCTTTGTGGACAGTTGCATGTGTGTGTTTGTTTACCAGGGGCCGCGAGGCTCTCTTCTGCTTCCCAGAGCTGTGTGAATAACTGTCCTCTACTTCTGTCCAGTCATTTCCCACTGTGGTCAAACCCTCAGACTCACAAACAGGCCAGCCGAAGGAGTGGCCCCTGTCTTCTCGCATGAGCCGCACTAACAACAACCCTTTGGCCACATAACTGCCTTCTGGCCCTGACTCACCCCTGTTCACATGGTCATTATTCACAAAAGGGACTTTTTGACATTTTAACCGAGGGCTCTTTTGAACAAATAACCCACTCTGTCCAAGTGGCAGCACCATTGTCATGCCCACACACTGGTTTTCAAAACAAACTGGTACACGGACGCCGTAAAAGCAAGGATGGCATTCTGCAGATTCACTTGGGATGTCCAGTCACGGCCTGTGCAGGGTGTTTTCAAATGATGGCCCTGTCTCCAAGGGTGTGATCTTTCTTTTGTCTGATTGAGGTAAACAGTGTCTAATTGAGGTAACCAATGCATAAAGCACACAGAGATGAGATAAATGATAATCTGTTTGAGCTTAGACATGGGGGGGGGAAAAACCCAGATACATTCATTTTAACATGATTTTTCTTTCTTAATGAATTCTTTGTGGGTGTCACCAGCATGCAAGGAATTTTCAAAGTTCAAACCATTTTTTCCAAATTGTTCCCCATGGCAGAAACTGAGGCAAAATGTTTTCTCTACTCTACAACGGAAAATATCTCCTTAATAAAACATTACATTTTATCACTGAACGTAATTCCAAACAGAAAACTACTGGACCAACGCCAGTAGTTCAAAATCCAATATAAACACAAACAGCAATGCTCTTAATCGGTTTATCTTAGAAATAGTCTAGTATAAAACCGTAGCTTTAAAAAAAAATTCCATGCATGCTCATGATCCTCACCCCCCCCACCCCCCCCCCCCCCAAAAAAAAAGAAATTATTGCACATGCAAGAATGTACGAGGGAGTGGCAGTTTTGCAATTATAATGTTAAAACTTCACTCTCAATCCTCAAATTATTTCATCCACCTAAGGAACAGCACAGCCTCATCCTCAGGCAACTTCATTTATCAGCTAATGAATCTACAGCCTCAGACGGCTATTACTGTAACTTTGCCCATCAGTGTGTAATGGAGTTAGGCGGAGTAGACGAATTGGTTTTAGTCAGAGTTCAACTGCTACGACTGGCGCGTGGCCAGCTTTAATTCTCGCCGTGCGAGGGGGGGGGGGGTGTAAGTACACAGCAGTGTCAAGGAGAGATCCAATTACCCAGATGAGTCGTGTCAGGAGCATTTCACTTCAAACGACCCGCCCAGACCGCAGACGACATCTTTACTGTTGGGAAGAACGAGATTTATTCCTCCAGTCAGCCCTTTCTTTGTGATTGCTTTGTGTGAGAAAGAAAGAAAGAAAGAAAGAAAAAGAAAGAGGGGAAAAAAACAAACAAAACAAAAAAAAATCCTGCACATGGCTTTCATTGTGCCTGTTGTGTTTTTGTTTTGTCTGTTCTTGGAACGTAACTTGTCTGAGTTGGGAAGTACGCCACATGTCTGGTGTTATAACAGTGCCTGGTCTCACGGGCAGGTTACTCATATGTAATAAGTGTTAACGTACACTTGTGTATTACAGATTTATATATCTGAATGTCATGTTGAGTTGATGGTTTGAGACCTTGCTAACCTCTTTAGGGTGATGGTGGTCTCGTTTACATGCTCCCTGTTTGAGGAACTGCAGAGCAGTGCTAGCCACTGATTGTGTGAACCTGAAGCAGGCGAACTCGTTGAAGCACTGTTACCAGGTTACAAGAAACAAGAAATGGTGGAGTAATGTCTATGGCTGGGTTTTATCACCAATCACATCTCTATGTTTATGTCTATGGCTGCCTGTCAGCTAACTTTTACACATCTTTAGCTCAATAGGGATAAGCGTTTCATGACTGACCTTTGCTAAGTCTCCAAACGTCCTTAAAATATCACCACTTCAGTTACTAAATCCACTCACCAGGGCCAGTGGTGTGATGCAGTGGGGGCTCTTTTATTATTATTATTTTTTTCTTTGCTTTGGAAAAAAACAGAGAGGTCAAGCATCACCCACTGAGTCTTTTTTTAACCACATGTTTCTATTCTTCTCGAAGTTAATTCTTTAAGGGCACTTGGCAAGCCAAAGCAACATTTTTTTTTTCTTTTTTTGGGGGCAAAAGCTTTTATCTGTAACGGACCGTCTGCCAGTCAGTGACACACAGACAGTGTGTAATGCGGTAAGATTATTGATTTATGGACGCTGTAGGTCGTCTTCTTTGGCACTTTGAATTATGGCTCTAAAGTAACCCAGTGCGCGCACACACACACACACACACACACAGATACTGTGCACACCCACAGTCTTGTGATTAGACCAAATGTGTTTGTGTGTGTTATGCGTCATGTGTGGATGTAGGGCAGCTCTGTCATTGTGTGTATGCATCTGTGTGGTAGAGGGAAGGCAGTTTTGGGATGGGGGGGGTCTCCATGGTTCATGGGTGCAGGGGTCTTTTCTGGGGCCTGGGCTCTTTGTCGTGACCGTTAAAAATGTGTGTGGTGAAACTGAAGCCCAGGATGTGGCTTTGAGCTCACACAGTGAGTTCTGTTTTCATGGAAAATATGACAGAGGAGTGATATGTGCATACGTATGCATGTGTGTGTGTGTGCGTGTGCGTGTGTGTGTGCGTGTGCGCTAGGACAGCAGGCGTTTGTGGGTTCTGCTTGATTATCAGAAACGCAGAGACGCACACACACACACACACACACACAGGGAGAGAGGGAGAGAGGAATGTGGGTCAAGCAGGGAAGTGGGCTGGGGCGGGAAACCAAGCTTCTGCATGCATTTCAATTTGTCTTCGTGTTTTAAGAGCAGATTTTTAGGGTTACAAAATCTGTCCTTCGGTCTTCTACTCCTAAGGTTTTTTTTTTTGTTGTTTTTTTTTTTCAATCCCCCAAGGCTGTGAGTGTACCAGCAGAAATCTTTGATCAGTTTCAAAAAAAAAAAAAAAAAGCCCAGATGTTTGATCTGTGCTAGGCTGCGGTAATCTGGAGAGCGCTCCGGTGATGCTGGAGAGCCTTCTGGTTGGTGCCAAACCGATCTGGAAACAGGCGTTCTCAGCGCAGTTAGCCTGTTAGCATGCAGCAGAGCCCTGATCCTCCAGATAAACACAGTCAGCGTTGACATAGGTGGAAAAGCATGCGGTTTGGACAGGGGGAAGGGCTAACTCTTAGAGCAGAGAACTGTTCATATCTGTTTCTTTTCCATCTCATAAGAGTGTGTGTGTGTGTGTGTGTGTGTGTGTGTTTCTCCCTCTAGTTATTTTATGTCTTTGCCTGCTATATGCCAGGGCTCATATTTTCCATGGAGAGTGAATTCCCTGGAAAACTGCAGCTGTTGCATGCCGTATGGCGGCCTTCTCTCTCCGTCTACGTCCGCAAAAATCCCACTTTACAAAGTTCTTCACTTTTTCTCTCTCTCTCTCTCTCTCTCTCTCTTTGTCATCTCAATACACAAACATTTGAAAAATGACTAACTTAAAAACAAAGCATAGCAAATAAACATTAAAAAAAAACCCGTACCCCAAAAGCCGTGCTCAAATGATTAAATTTCACTACATTTTGATCTACTTTTCTAAGCTGTTTTTTTTCCATTGTAGTCACACAAAAATGTCCATCTGTTACCCTACGATTAGAACAAGCTGTCTTGCAAAAACACAGAAAGCAAACAGACAATGAGAGACCACAGAAATGATTTTTAGGACCGAACTGGCAGGGCCTTGGACCCTCTGATTTGGGGCCAGGTCCGGACGTTGTACCTGCTGATCGGGGACCAAGTCCGGACATTTTGCTGACGGTCACGCGGCGGAGGGGGGGTGGGGGGGAAGAGGAGGAAGAGGGAGCGTGTTGTTCAGTAGTTCATGGTGTGATCAGAGCTCTGGTTTACTGTGCAGCCCAGTACTGATGAAGCCCTGATACACACGCTGTTCTCATTTAAATCCATCTGCAGGTGGTTAACTAGGCCTGCTGGTGAGAAGCAGAGGAAAGGAAAGAAGTTTCTCCCATGCTTGTTTATGTGTGTGTGTGTGTGTGTGTGTGTTCATCCCTCCCCCCAACTTCTTTGTGCAGCGCTTTCCTCAGCCCATAATAAGAACAGCTTTTAATGACATAGAAATATGTGATTTTCACCCTTTGTTAATGCAGTCTGTCTACATTTGGGTTTATGTTCTCATACATCACACTAAAAGTGCGGCCCACCGTTAATATGGATTGTACCTCAGGTCATTCACACTGTTCTACTACCTGCAAAATCCTCAGAACCTCTTAGAATGGAGTTTATGTAAAAGGCCGTCATTCACTCGAGTTCACAGAAATGTCAGAAAATAACACTCGTAGCGTAGGGCTTAGTGTAGTACTTGTATCCTGAAATTGGAAACCAGGTCGGCCATTTTGGGCGGTTAAGCAGATTCTTGAGTACTGTTTTCTTGATTTTGGAACTGAAGTAAAGTAAATATTCTTCTGAGCTTTGCGAACATTGGATATCACGTGCTCTGTGCTATGTATAGATCTCAGATTCGTTTACTCATACAATTTTAGCCATGAGGTAAACATTAGTCGCTAATTATTTCCTTATTTGTTGACTTGGCAGACGTAGACAAAACCAGTTGAGTAAACAGCAGCAGTTGGGAAATTTCATCTTTCCAGTGTAGGCTAAAGGGAACTTTCTCAATTTCCTCTGCGTTTCGATATTTTGCGTTCATTTTCTGGCTTCTCGAAAACCTGATAAAGTAAGCCCAGTTAAACGAACCTGCAAAGCTGTTTTCATGGTGGTTTAATTGGATTTGAAGACCTACCTGCCCTTTGACGTTTCACAGAAGCTAAAGCTGGTGGAGCACAAACTCCAGACTAATGTGGGTAATGGCACAGTTCACGACGTGAGCTGCCCTGGAGCCTCTTTGATGCAATACCTGCTCAGCGCTCCTCGAAATGGACACAGTTCAGCCAGAGAACACACGCAGCTCGCCCTCTCGTTGTCCTCTCACGGAAACTGTCTGAACTGACTTTGTCCCAAATGTGTGATCTTGAATCACAGGACCGTTGTCTAATTTCTGAGTGTGTGTGCGTGTGTGTGAGTGTGTGTGTGTGAGTGTGTGTGTGTGAGTGTGTGTGTGTGAGTGTGTGAGTGTGTGAGTGTGTGAGTGTGTGTGTGTGTGTGTGTGTGTGTGTGTGAGTGTGTGTGTGAGTGTGTGTGAGTGTGTGTGCGTGCACATACGTTAGCGTGCATGTCACATGTATACAAGTTTATTCGTGTTTATTCGTTCTCTAAAGAATCGGTCGGTAATCCCCCCCCCCCCCCCCCCCAGTGCTTTGTACAGCAGTTTTCTTTACAGGAAAACAGAACCGTCTTTTGAAGACGTACTAAGGGGAAAAAAAAAAAGAGTGGAGAGGCATAAAAAGAGGGAGAGAGAGAGAGAGAATGAATGAGTCAGCGAGAGGTTGTCGTGTGTCAGCACCTCTCTCTCCCACATGTTGGCTGAGCGGACAAAGAAAGCTACAGAGCTGTCGCCAGCTGCTTGGGCTTGGCCTGCAGGAAACGGGATTTGGGTTTTGGGGGCATGATTCCGTTTTATATACACACAACCCCCCCCCCCCCCCCCCCCCCGATTCCTGTGAACGTTCAGGCTGGCCCTCAGGGGAGAACTGGTGTGGATGATCTTTAAAGACACAAGATGAAGAACAGGACGACGCCTGCTTTTGTGGATTCGTTTGTCTGACTGAACAGTGGCGTAAACGAAGCCAGTCTCATTTCAACCACTGCATCATCAAAAATCTCACAGTTTTGCATACTTGCACACACACTCACGTGATTCTGGGTATGAAAATGTAAAGCAGACCGCTCCGTCTGGTTTAAATGGCATTAAATCTTTTTGTGTCTCAGCACTGAAGAAAAAGGATGTTGTGATGAAAATACCAGTAGAATAGGTATCCCAAGCTTCTCCACCGTTCACTCCCCAAACTGCTCCAGTGCATTCTGTTATTCCACTGAAAATGACTATGGTGGTGACGATGACGATGACGATGACTGTGATGATGGTGACATATTAAGAGTTAAAATTTGCTCTGTTTTCCTTTTGTTTAGTTATCAGGGCAAAAGTGGTCGGCGGGAAAGAGGTGGATTCTGGGAATGATATCTATGGCAACCCCATTAAGAGGATCCAGTACGACATAAAGCAGATTAAGGTAAGAAAGGAAACCCAGAGACACGATCAGAATCAGTTTGCTCTACGTTGCCTTGACTGGTTTGGTTTGCCGCGTCGCCAAACACACACACACACACACAGCACACACACACACACACACACAGCACATTCATCAGTTTACACCAAATACATGTGCGGAATAAAAACTCCATCCGAGAAGTTTTAGATCCGAGTAAACACAGCTGTCAGGTCGCTCAAAAACACCGCCCACGTGTGAGCAACTGTAAGAATGTAAGACCAACTGTAAGAGTGTAAGATGGCAGTAAAAGGACCACGTAACATGAACTGTGCACAAGCCCAGAAAAAAAAAAACGTTTTACAGCGCAAAAAAAAAACCCCAAAACGACAATACAGTTACGGTAATCCTTAATACGTTGCCTGGAAGACTCACTGTTATTTTACCTCAGGTTAAAAGAGATTTTCTCAGAATTACGTCAGTTTAAAAACCACAAAAAAAATGCTCGTTTTTCTGTTGTGCTCGTCAGATGTTCAAAGGGCCAGACCGCCACATCGACATGGTCTTCACCGCCCCATCCTCGGCCGTGTGTGGAGTGTCTCTGGACACCAATGACAAGAAAGAATACCTGATCTCAGGTAAGGGCCGCCTTCACGCCTCCCCGTCCTGCTTCGGATATTGGACGAAGCCCCAGCCCAAATGAGCGACTGACAGACTGCTATGGCCGTACAGCAGCAGTGCAGCGTCCCAACAGCGCCGCCCTGCTGGTCACTTTGTTCATCATTTTTTCTTCTTCTTCTTCTTCTTCTTCTTCTTTTTTAAAACTCATCGATAAAGACAGGCAGGTCACAAGGACAGCAAAGCAGAGACATGCCCTTAAGGTACATTCTAGAAAAACAAAACGAGTTTAGAAAACCCTTATAGCAGAGTGATATTCAGTATTCTGAGTTTTGGTTGGATGGGACTGTTCTCATCTCTCTTTTACTGAGAGTTGCTGAGTATGCAGCCTATACCACAAAAAAAAAAAAAAAAAACGAGAGAGAGAGGGAGAGAGACGGTAATGTCGTCAAATGATGAACAGGGTCGTTCTCTGGTTTCTCCATCTAAGGGCTGATCCAGTTCAGACCAGCAGAAGCCTAAATTACAGAGTTGGGGAAACAGTGTCCCATGGAGGGTAGACATTGTTTGGGGAGGAGGGAGGGGGGGCCGGCTGACGGCGGGGAGGGGGGGGGGGGTTAGTATAATGAGGCGAGTCTGTACTCGTACCCGGGAGCGGCTTGCTGAGGTTGGGGATTCAAAGCGAAGCATTCCATTCGACATAGGACAGACAGGAGCTGAGAGTCAAGATGACAGAAGCAGACATCTGGGGAGAGAGGAAAATTCTCATTTGTTTGAGAGAAAAAGTCTGTCTGGGTGGAGTGTTGATGGCATTGTCTTTTTTTGTCTCTTTTTCTTATGAAATCTGACATTATATGTTTTTTGTTTTTTGTTTTTTTTAGTATGCTCTTTGTTCATTCAGTAGTCCAAATATTTATAGATGTCCTTCTGAAAGAGTCTGTGACTAATCTAATCTAACGTGTTTTGACTTTCTGACGACCTCCAAACCTTACTGGACCTGCATCTTGAATCATGCCATTCTTAATGGGTACAGTTTAATTATAGTCTCAAGTTAGAACAGTGTGTGTGTGTGTGTGTGTGTGTCAGAGAAAACACCCTAATAGTATTGTCTTGTCGACACGTTGGATCAGCTACAGTTGTCAGATATGTCCTGTATCAGATTGTTATGTCTTCATGTTGTTTTCCCCACACTCTCTCTCTCTCTCTCTCTCTCTCCCCCTCACTCTCACTCTCTCTCTCTCTCTCTCTCTCTCTCTCTCTCCCTCACTCTCACTCGTGCGTGCACAGGCAAGGCGGAGTCGAACGGGAAGATGCACGTGACTCTCTGTGACCTCATCATGCCCTGGGACTCCATGAGCGCCACACAGAAGAAGAGTCTGAGTCAGCGCTATGAAATGGGCTGTGACTGCAAGGTGAGAGCGTCACAGGCCCCTCTCGTTTCAGCGCCGTGCCCTCAAAGCTCCGGCCTCTCTGCTTTACGCTCGCCGTTTTTTCCCTCTGTGTCAGGAAAAGTGTTTAAAACGTTACCCTGCTGTTCACTCGGGTTTTCCCCCCGTGATTCATGATTTGACTGGGACAGAAAAAAGCCGACTCATGTATAATTTTTGGGGGGTGAGTTTGGACACTATAAATAAACATTAAGGCCTCTTTCAGAAACGCAGCTGTTAACTTTGAGACTATCCAAGTTCAGCTACTGCGTTACAAATGTGTAAAAAAAAAATGACAGAAGTTCATAAAAAAAAACAAACAAACAAACAAAAAAACAAACAGTGGTATGTAACTGCAGTCAGAGGTTGACACAATCCGTACTATTTCAGCGGTGCTTCTTCTGGCTTTATTTTTTTTCTCTGTTTTGATTTTAGATTGGTTCAGTTGTTGTAGTGATAAACATAAACAGGAGAGACCATGCGTTTTGCTCAGTATGAAATGAAATAGCAGGATAGATGAAAGTTTTCAGGAGGAGTTTTTCCGGATGAGTCTGGTATACCTCATGACGCTCGTAATCATCCAGACCAGCTCATCCTGCTCAGGACTGAGCCTCTAGTGTTAGCCCTGTCGCAGTTACCAACTGCTGTGGATCTCCAGAGCAGCTTCATCCTCCAAATGGAGTCCAACCCAACTGCCAAATATGAACATCATTCTTCCCCTGTCTGCTAAACACAGATACACACACACACACACACACACACAACTGTCAGAAACATTCTAAAATGGACTTTCTATCTACTTCCTCACATAATCCTCAGGGTAACAATGTCATGGGCTTCAGGAAATGATCTCATGGGCCGTGCAGCCCACAGTTGTGCGTTGTTTTTGGAGGCGTCACATGTTGTGCACTGGTTGTCAACGAGGATGTAAATTGGACATAAAGCATAACATAAAGCTAAACTGATGTTCATGTTGTAGTGTTGTGTTGTGTTTTGTTTGTTTTAACGTTGTGTGCAGATCACACGCTGTGCCGCCTTCCCCTGCGAGACCACCGCCGATGCAGAGTGCCTGTGGACAGACTGGGTGACGGAGAAACTGATCCACGGTCGCCAGTCAAACCACTACGCCTGCATCAAGAGAGCAGACGGATCCTGCGCCTGGTACCGCGGAGCCGCACCCCCCAAAAAGGAGTTCCTGGATATCGAGGACCCGTAATCCCTGCCCCTCCCCACCCCCACCCCGCCCTACCGTCCCTCTCCCTCTCCCCCTCCCCACCCCCACCCCGCCCTACCGTCCCTCTCCCTCTCCCCCTCCCACCCCACCCGCCCTACCGTCCCTCTCCCTCTCCCCCTCCCCACCCCCACCCCGCCCTACCGTCCCTCTCCCTCTCCCCCTCCCCACCCCCACCCCGCCCTACCGTCCCTCTCCCTCTCCCCCTGTTCAGCCTGATCAGTTTAAAAAAAAAAAAAATCATGTTTAAAAAATATATATATAAAAAATAAGGAGTAAATCATTCTACACAAAAAGACCAAACCACACGAATTTGAAGCGTTTTAAATAGCGAATGGTTAAAGTCCTCCATTACATATTGGGATGAGAGGCACATTAAGTGGTCGGAGGTTGATGTATCTTCACTGTGAAGGCTGACATACAGAAACACCACTGTTAAATGACAGACCATTTAAACATGAAAGCACTTTCTACCCCCCCCCACCCCCTCCCCCCAAGAAAATTGCGCTTGATCTGTCTTTTTCCTTAAACAACTAAAAATGGCCCCTCATTCTATTTTGGAAGAAGAAGAAGGGGGAGAGGAAATCTGTCTTCGTCTTGCAGATTCGTTTAACTTTCTCAACGTATTGAATTTTTTTTTTTGCGCTTAAACCGCAAATGTGAACACAGTCAGTTTGACTTAGCGTCTGAACCCTGCCCAAGCGCCCCGGTTCAGTCTAACAACGGGACAGGACCTCCCAGTCTGTTCAAAGCCAGATCAATGACGAAAATTTAACCAGGCAGGGGTTTAAAAAAAAAAAAAAAATTAAAATTAGGCACCAAAGCTGATGCCATTCCATATTTCAGTCCATCTTCCATAGTAAGAGAGGGGGAAAAAAAAAACGTTTAAATCTCTCATAGTGCTGCAGACCAAAATTGAGAGCATGGATGGCCGCATTTAAACACAGACATTAGAGAAAAAAACAGATGAGAAGACCGCAGGAACACTCTTACGAGCCCTCTTCCCTAACAACTGAGAAAAAAGCCTCGGTTACAGGGTGTCACCCACGCAGGCCATTGCAGTTAGACCAATCGATCTGAACTCCCTTTCCAATTTTCACGCCCGACTTCCGTCCCGCCGTGCGCGGTATTAAAAAGAGCCCCGTGGCTTCCTAAGGGGAGAGCGAACGGAATTGTGTTGGCACGCCTTTGGGAAGATTTCGGAAATCTCGGTGATGATCGTGCCAGTGCTGACAGTCGGGCTGACTTGGCAGGAGAGAGAGAGAGTGTTCAGTTTTGTTTTGTTTTTTTTACATTCCTCTGCGAGACGACTCGGAGCGTTTATTTTGTCTTTAAAAAAGATCAGAGCGAGTCCTCCTCTCTGCCTCATCAGCTCAACATGGCCCAGACACACCCCTCACATATTCTGTCCGATTAAATACCAGAGTACCTGATATTTAACACACCTGAGTTCATTTCATATGTTAAATACTATTATTATTATTGTAATAATAATTATTATGATTTTATTATTATTATTATTATTTCAACTTCTTTTGAGTTAATCGATTATGATGATCCTGGTGGAAATTGTTGCACTTTTTTTTTGTAACTTTTTGGGGGGGGGGGGGGGGGGGGTTGCTGTCAGACTCACCAGGAGCATTGACTCACCCCTTTTGTTTTTCCTGCCTTTTTTTTTTTTTTTTTTTCTCTCTGCTCCTCTAATTCAGCGCAGATTCAAAACCTTTTTTTTTTTGGCCTACTCTGCATGGTTTGCTGTGTTAGGACAAGACAGTGGTGTTCAGGGTTTCACCTGTGTTCAGAACACCTTGAGTGAACTAGCACGACCATACCCCTCAGCAAAGATGGCCTCAGCACCTCCGCCTGAGTGTCGCTTTTGGCGTGTAGGAATGTGTAGCATGGGTTTTATCCACAGGTATGTGAGAGTTCTGTTGCCATGGGGAACGGGAGGGCGTGGTTATCGATGAGGTCAGGGCCCAGGTCCTGGCAGATCACAGTACTGCTAGATCTCTGCTTTTAAATGGTGATTCAGTTGCTGTACATGTTGAAGAGTGAGTCTGCAGCTCTCCTGTGCAGAGGCGGTCTGTGTCTTTAATGTGGTTAAAACTCTCTGGAGTTTACTGGCAGAGTGGCAGAGAGATGTAGGGAGGGTGTTTTTGGCATCTATTTCCTGATTGGTCACTGCCGAGTCATGTGACAGATGGAGGGCTAGGTGTGAGTGTTGTAGTTGCTAGGGTGAACCGCGTGCCTCTGTCTAAGCAGAGAAAGAAAGAGAGAGAGAGAGAGAGAGAGAGCACTTAAACCCAAATGTCGAAAGTTATCTTGCTGATGAGGTTGAAGCTTTTGGTGATGTAGTGGATTGTAAAATTCTTGAGGCGAAACGTTTGTGAGGCAGTTTTTTTTTTTTTTTAAATTTGTGACACCCTGTTAGCAGCATATAAAATCAACACCGTGATAATTCAGTTCTCGAGGGTGAGATCACTGTTGAGTGTATAGTGATCAAACTAACACTTTTCTCTTTTCGCCGGACTTACTTGCCTTAAAGGCTGGTACATATAGCTGTAAAAAAAAAAAAAAGAAACAAAAAAAAAAAACACAAAAGCATAACAACAAACAAACAAACAAACAACAACTACAAAAAAACATACTTATTCAAACTGTAAAGGATATATGTGAAAGGAGAGAGAATTCAAATCTAGACCTTTGATATTATATTCGCCTTTTTGGGGTTTTTTTTTTTTGGTTTGTTTTTTTTGGTTTTTTTTTTGTCAAAATTGAAAAACAAATGCTTGCAGTCCTTTTGGATACATAAATTACTTTTGATGGTATTGTTGGCAGTATGTTTAATAAACATTATTATGATTTATCTGCTTTTTATGAATTATAATGGAATATAAATGGCATAATTTAAATGTTTGTCGCTACCAATGTTTCTACTCTTTTGTTTTGTTTTGGTCTCTTTTTTTTACTGTGTTGTTATCTCTGATTATTTGTGTCTGTGTCTTTTCTCTTTAAGATTTGCCAAACAGTGCAGTAATATGAACTGTCTTTTTAGAGAGAGAGAGAGAGAGAGAGTGAGAGAGAGAGAGAGAGAGAGAGAGAGACAGTTGTCTGTGGAGAGCCACACTATGCATGTCTTTGATGCTTTGTGTAATTCCTATCTGGACGTTCACTTTGATGGACAGTTACACAGTATTATCAAATAAAAACCATTAGACTACAGTGGCTGGCCTGTGTCTGTTTGTTTCTCTACAGTTGTCATCTGTGGCAAGTTAATTCATTTATTTTTTTCATGCACACCTTTTCAGAAGTTTCTTTTTTTTGCTCTCTTGATGATCACATTAATCTCTTCTGAATTCTATGCACATTTTCTGTCTTATATCTCTCCAAAGCAAAACACGCTCATGTTCTTACAAACCAAAAGAAGCCAAAACATGAGGATGATCTACAAAAAACCAAAAAGTGTTAGAGTAAACTCTTATCTTAACTCTGAGGCATTATTAGTATTTGTTTTCTTTTAACAGGAATCCCACTGCATTTCACGCCTCAAGAACAATTCTTTATACGTGGAAAAATCCGGTACAAACGGAGAGACAGCAGTTCATTTTTGTGGTGGGTAGCAGAGCCTTCTGCCAGCATGAGAGTCTGACAACGTTGAGGACATTTGTTTTTTCAGAGACTAAACTCAGGGAGTGGGAATGTGATCTACACAGTTTAACCAGACAGTGCTCTCTGGTGGGGAAAGTCAAAACATGCCAATGTCACAGCAGTAGCATGTTTCTCCACACACACACACACACACACACACACACACAGGCTGTTACTAAACTCTAGCTCTGAAAAGCCTATGTGTAACATATATGAACTTTAAATTTGACTAAAGCTCTATGCCTATGACCAGTTTTCTACGTACAAACGTGAGCTCTGGTTTGAGTGACCTTGGAGATGTTTTTTTTAAAATGTACTCTAGTCCTGCAGTGGAATACCTGAGCTGTAAGGGATGAACCACAAGTGTGCCGACTCAGGCTGGAGGCCGAGGATTTTGATCTAAGACACCGTTTCCCAGTCCTGCACCTGGCGGCCAACGGCCGTGGGCGTTTTCGGGTGCCTCAGGTCCAGGAGTCGGATTGGGAAATTCGAATGTTTACTGAATCTTGGTGGACGCGGTTACTCTGCAAGCTAGGAATTCTAAGCGAGACAGATCACCTGAGCCCAAAATCAAAGCTGTCCAATAGGAGAACAGCTCCAGAACATTCCAGTTACTCAGTTACAGTCAGTTACTCAGTGAACAGAGGAAATCCAGCCCTTAGTTGAATGACATTTAGTTTAGTTTTAATTGCAGTGGTGCAGTACAACATAAACATGCCAAACATGATGTGTTGTCATCACTATCAGGAACTTTATTTTCACAGAATTCACAGAAACTGCCTCTTGGACAATTCAGGGATGTTCCATTAACAGAAGGTTGTTCAGAACCAGGGAACTTCTGTCCGGTCATCAGAACCTGGGAAGAACTAGGACAGTTCTGTCCAATCAGTTCAGTTTTTAAGGCACAAAATGTGGAAAAAAAACACTGAGTGGCAAAGGGTTAGAATATTGGTCGTTAACTCTGGTTGATCACTAATCTTCCGAAATGAACTAGTCACCCACACACCATTGGCCAGTAAGCTCTGAGTGAAGTAAACGCATACTGAGGTCTGACCCAAACCCAAGGTTTAAAGGTCGTAATAGCATAACTCTGTGAAATGAACCATTCCTGAGAGATCTGCAGGTATTTACTATCATCATAAAAAAAAGATAAAAAGGCAAAAGGTGTGTCGTAAGCAAAGTGTCTGTTCTGCCACTGACTTCTCATTCATTCGTTTTAGCCACTATTCTTTTGTCTTTGGAAGGTACGGTACAGCCCTGTGTGTGTGTGTCAGTGTTTCTCAGTGGCTTTTGTGTGTACAGTTGATTCATGATCAGGTTCATGACAGCCATTAGAGGGTGCCATAGAGCTCTGTTTGAGCTGATTCATACTAATTCAGTAAAGTCACTATAACACTGTATATAAACATCAAGGCTTGACCTGTGTAAACAGCCTCCTTACATCAGCATTAAAAGTCAGGACATGATCAGCTTCATTTGGCTTTCCTTATGTGTGTGTAAAGCACCAAAACACTACGCAGCATGCTAAAAAAAAAAAAAAAAAAAGTTTCCCCTCAAATATCAATGCCATTGCTACAATGATTCTCTCAAAACATTTGAACAAAAAAAAAATACAAAGAAAAACATAAGAAACAAAACCAAAAAAAAAAAAGACAAGTTGTTAGCGCACTGTGTGTGCCTCCCACCAAACTCCTATTGGACAAGTCCTCCTAGTGAGACCCACGATTGGCCCACGGTTGACAAGGTGGGCGTGTCCCTGTTGCTATAAAGGCAATTCAGAGAGAGAGGACAGCTCATAAGCCCTTGTTGAAGTAGACATAGCTGACGCGGTCTCCGTACTGGGAGATGATGGAATCTCGTAGTTCAGGCTCCAATTTGGACACAGCCATGGAACTGGAAACCAACACAAAAAAAATCAGCACTCCCATTAAGGTCAGACAGGATAGAAATGAATTGCCCTCCGTGACCCGATTTACAATGACTTGTCTTCATTTAGATTCGCTCCCTCCCTTTTTACACGTATCCATTTTACACTTTCTGTCTTTCTGTGTGTTGTGAGGCTCTTTGAGCTCTGATTGCTGAGTGAACACTGGTGAGCCAATCAGGTTCAGTCGTACTCTGTGTTTTTTGATTGGTCGGTGATACCTGAGGCTTTTGGTCTGTGTGAGAACTCAAACTGGGGCCACAGAGAGAACAGGAAGCTTTTACAGTTTAGCTAACGCCCACAGAGGCAACACACAGCCTTGTGGGTAATGACCTCAGCCTGACCCTACACACAATCCAAACCCAGATCTAAACCTGAACACTAGTTACGAACACCTGAACACCGTGTGTGAAAATGCAGCGAGCGCAGGACAGATGAATATTTGAGATTTTCGCTGGTTCATAACCCCTGGGTCTGATCCCGGGGCTCCAGTCATCCGAAGATTAATGTCATTACTCGGAGGAAAACAACCCGACCTGCCTCACGTCTAGCACTTTTGGACAACATCTGACTAGACAACCCACTGCCAATAACAACATTAGATTTACACATTTACACAAACACGCTCACAGCTGGGTAACTGATAAACCATTCCTGTACATGAGAATGCCAAAGATATACTGAATGTGTGTGTGTGTGTGTGTGTGTGTTTGGATAGAAATGTGGAGCACTGATAACTCAGCCATCTGTACAAAGTCCTGTAGTGTGTGTGTGTGTGTGTGTGTGTGTGTGTGTGTGTGTGTGTAAGTATCAGCAGAGGGGCATGTGTGTGGATGTATTTTTTTTTTACCATTGTTGTGGGAACAGGGAACAGGCTGCAGGCACCATGAAGATTAAACTGTCAAACAGAAATGAAAAGATCA